>NW_017307891.1:110007-112950 GCF_000935625.1 Nanorana parkeri
ACAACATCCCATAAGTGAGTCCAATGTATACCAATCGTGATCGTGCAAAGAAGAATATAAAGGATAATCCACCGCTAGACCAGATCAGGCTTCCAAGTATTCAATAGTCTCAGAAAACTTGACACACTTCTACCTTCACCCAGTGAGTACAATGAACAGAACGGTGTTCACCTGGGGAAGTGGACCTACAAGACTAGGGGGTCTATTAACTAAGCTGCCGTAGGCAGCCGAGTGACTAACCAACCCCAATCGAAGTGAGCCGAACGCTGTTCGGCTATTCACTTCTGGCTTGTATGGCTGATTCCAGCCGTATATCGGCTGACATCAGCCAGATAGCCGAATGCTGCTGAGCGGCATTCGGCTTGGCTGTTCTGCTTGGTCCCTCTATGGGACCGAGCAGAATAGAAAAATAGTTAAAAAGGTAGAAAAAAAAAATTAGAAAACGATTGTGCGAAGCTAGCAGTGAAAGCTAGCTCTGCCCAACTGTTTTCTATTGGCCGGGCGGTTCTGCTGCCGTCAAAAAAAACAACAACAAAAAACGAACACACTATAGGAATGCATAGCTAGATTCCTATTGGCTATTTCACTTTGCAATGGCCAAAAGCAAACTAGCTATTTCACCCACCCTCTGCTGCTGTCAATCACCAGAGGGGGACCTGATAGAGAACTGCACGTCCCCCTCTGCTGATTGATAGCAGCAGTGGGCGGGTGCCATAGCTAGTTTGCTATTGGCTATTGCAAATTGAAGTAGCCAATAGGAATCTAGCTATGCATTCCTATATTTTGTTGTTGTTTTTTTTTTCCGTTGTCAGAAGAAAAAAAAATTAGCAGGGAAAGGTTTACTCTGCTCGATCGAGCAGAGTGAACCTTTCTGGGAGAAAGTGTTTCTCTCCCGGGGCAGCCGGGAGTCTAATAGACTCCCAGAGTGTCCGGGGGAGGAATGACAGATGTCGTTCCTGGTTACCTCAGCTGCCATAGGCTGGGAGGAAGACTGCAGAGCTGGCTGGAAGGACAGCACGGGAGAAGCAGGACACCTGGGACATGGAGGATACATTGCTTTTTTCTGCATTACACTGCTGGCCTCTGTACTCTGCATCACACCACACCACTGGCCATTGTACTGAGCGTCAACCCGGCTGGCCTCTGCACTCTGCATTGTTACTGATCTCTGTTCTCTGTGTCACACCACTGATCTGGCGGAGTTAAGGGCGGGGCACGGTAGGGGTCAGGTGGGGCGACTGGTGGCGAGTAACTCTTAAGGCCTGGCTAGTAGCTCAGGACTTGAAATTTTGAGCCCTGAGCTATGACACCAGCCATTTGAGGGCTAGGAAGTTTGGTTGAGAACAATGAGCACCCCGGGCAACCTTGACAGCTGGCACACCTTATAAGTAACTGTTCTGGGATACAGTTAAATTGGTGGGTCTTGTTCTGCTCTAATTCTACTGGTTGGCTTAGTTTTAGGTCACATGAGAAAGCTTAGTAACAGAAGTTTGGCAAGAAAGAGCAACTTTTATACTCTTTTTATAACATTACTTCATTACTGCTGTAAACTGAATTATGGATTTCATGATAGGACCACTTCACTTGTTAAAAAATATGAAAGGGCTTTTATCTCAGCTGCTGGAGATCTGCAGAGCCAAGTGACCTAAAAAAACTAGTGGCTCTAATGATCGATGAAGACATAACACATTTACATGTTTACCCCACCCCGCAAAAAAATTAAACTTCCTACATTTACTGAACTCACTGAAGCACTACTAGAGACTGTGACATTTTCCACCTCAGAGGACAACAATCTATGCAACAGCAGACTGAAAGTAATCAGTGGGGCAGGTTAACTGAGCAGTTACTCACACACACGGTAACAGGCACCATATGTTTTAACAGAAAAATGCATCTCACGCAATTCTGATCTTAACAACATGTCTGTATTACTTGCTGCCATGCCCAGCCAGAAATTACCCTACGGTAGTTTCAAAAGAGAGAGAGAGAATAAGGCGTTTGTCAAACCAAAACCATTTTTTTTAATAGAGTGGGGAAGGAGTAGAACCTTCATCCATTATTCTGAAATACTTCCTCAAGGAACACATTTGCCAGTCTTCAATTCATACAAGAGTTCCAAAGCGACCACTGTATTATGCTATAGGAAGACACAAGATGAATAGCACTAGGGCACTATTTGTTCCTTCTGCTCTATCCACCTCTGACCACTGGTTTGAACCCTTCTTCAGCAATAAATGTCTTTGGAACAAACTGATTTATGCTGCTGAGTGAGAAATTCCATGGTGCATGAATTTTGCACTGAATATGATAAACCCATGAAATTAAAGAATTCTGAAAGTCAGAAATCACCTAGAACCTTCTATAAATCACCAAAGACTAGCAGTCGGAGGCAGCAGTGACTTATATCTCACACTTCAGATATGGAGCTATGAGGCTGTAGGCACAGGAGTGCCTAGGCACCCTTACATATCAGGCAGTGCACCGTACGGTTTTTTTTAAGGAACACATTTGCAAGTCTTCAATTCATAAACTAGATCCAAAGCTAAACTGTATTATGCTATAGGAAGACACAAGATGAATAACACCAGGGTGCTATTTGTTCTGTCTGCTCTGTCCACCTCTGACCACTGGTATGAACCCAAGTCAAAAAGGTAGATTTTGCAGTGTACTGCTTAGTCACATTTAACATTTCTAGATGTCCCATAACATTTTGAGTTTAGCTCCACTTTAAGACACAAAAAAAGGGCTGATCTGGTAGAGCCATCTGCAAAAATCACATGCTCTAAGAATAAAATGATTGTAAGATTGTAAGGCCCAGTCACACCAGTCACACCATAAAGAGTGCGTTCCAGAGTGTTCGGCCTCTGGAACGCACCCCGGCCAGCTCACTTTGTTTTGTGGCAAGAGAGGGCGTGACAGTGCATTTAAGTCAATGGCACC
>NW_017307891.1:113124-114684 GCF_000935625.1 Nanorana parkeri
CCCACATTAGTGCCTGCGTTCCAGTCCAGTGCGATCTGCAAAAATGCTGCAAGCACTACTTTTTGCAGATTGCACTGGACTGGAACTCCGGCACTAATGTGCCACGCGTTCAGGTGCCGTCAATCTTCAATAAAACCTCTTCAAGGCAGGCTTCCCCGTGTCTCCGATGTGATTTGAACCCAGAGTCTTGTCCTGGCAGTTACTGACAAATCAGCACACTGCCTTTAAGTTACTGACAAATCAGCACACTGCCTTTAAGTTACTGACAAATCAGCACACTGCCAAAAAATCAAATAGCAATGCATACAAGGTCATTCTATTAGAAGATCTGTCTCCTCGGAAAGAAGGAGAGCTGCACGTACTCAGCCCTCAAATATGAATTTATATGTTAGATTGTTATCTGTGTCTGGATAAACTAAAATGCAATTCTCGTCCACACCGCTGCTGTGAATCAATTTAGTTATGAGGGCTGTATCGGAAATCCATAGAAATAACTGAGTGAAAAATTAAGGATATCATTAGGGGAAAAATACAAACCATTGATTATTGGAAATTTAGGTCTTGGGAGATGATGCAGGGCACGGATAATGCAATATCTGCAGCGTGAAACATATTTGTAAATCTTAATAATGTTTTGTTGATTTTCATGTTCGGTGCCCTCATTTTTTTTTAGAGGACACACAATATAAGCAAGGTAAAATAATGTCATCAGTCTTGTTACAGCAAAGAGTCACATGACAGCACAGCCATATTGATAACTAAAGGTAAAGCAGTAGTTAGGCACTATTGTAAAAACAAAATTGACTTAATAAAAATTGGAAGAATCAGAGAACATTTTATACACATATCAAAGGCAGTTATAGAATTTGGAGAGTTATGATCCAAATCCCATATTCAAAAAAAGTACAAATCTCACAGGGAACGTATAAGTGTTATTTGTTCCATTCTACTTGTATAAGCTGTCAAATACTGCATACTCTTACAAGGTATAGTATGTTAGTAGCATTATTGCAAGCATATATGGGGTCTATCCACAAAGCTGCCGTAGGCAGACGAGTGAATAACCGACCGCAGTGAAGTGAGCCAAACGCTATTCGGCTATTCACTTCAGGCTTGTACGGCTGATTTCAGCCGTACACCCACTAAAATCAGTCGTACATCGGCTTGCTGCGGCTGGCTTTGGGTCAACCAAACATGCTCAGCATGTTCGGCCGACCCAAAGTGCAGTCGCAGTTCGGCTCGGCTATTGTTCCCGGTACCTCTGTGGTACCGAGCAGAATAGAAAAACAGTAAAAAAAAGTAGAACAAATAAAATAGAAAACGATTGGGCTGAGCTAGCAGTGACAGCTAGCTCCACCCAACTGTTTTCTATTGGCCGGGCGGTTCTGCTGCCGTTAGAATAAAACAAAAGCGGCTCGACTGAGCCGTTCGGCCAACTTCGGGAGCTGTACTGGCTATAGTGAATAGCCCATACAGCAGCCCTTCGGTTCTTGAACGAAGGGGTCCTGGGGCCAAAGCTAGCCGAAGGATCAGCCGAAGCTACGGCTAGATCCTTCGGCA
>NW_017307891.1:115683-128454 GCF_000935625.1 Nanorana parkeri
CCCCCCCCCCCCCCCCCCCCCCCCCCCCACATTAGTGCCTGCGTTCCAGTCCAGTGCGATCTGCAAAAATGCTGCAAGCACTACTTTTTGCAGATTGCACTGGACTGGAACTCCGGCACTAATGTGCCACGCGTTCAGGTGCCGTCAATCTTCAATAAAACCTCTTCAAGGCAGGCTTCCCCGTGTCTCCGATGTGATTTGAACCCAGAGTCTTGTCCTGGCAGTTACTGACAAATCAGCACACTGCCTTTAAGTTACTGACAAATCAGCACACTGCCTTTAAGTTACTGACAAATCAGCACACTGCCAAAAAATCAAATAGCAATGCATACAAGGTCATTCTATTAGAAGATCTGTCTCCTCGGAAAGAAGGAGAGCTGCACGTACTCAGCCCTCAAATATGAATTTATATGTTAGATTGTTATCTGTGTCTGGATAAACTAAAATGCAATTCTCGTCCACACCGCTGCTGTGAATCAATTTAGTTATGAGGGCTGTATCGGAAATCCATAGAAATAACTGAGTGAAAAATTAAGGATATCATTAGGGGAAAAATACAAACCATTGATTATTGGAAATTTAGGTCTTGGGAGATGATGCAGGGCACGGATAATGCAATATCTGCAGCGTGAAACATATTTGTAAATCTTAATAATGTTTTGTTGATTTTCATGTTCGGTGCCCTCATTTTTTTTTAGAGGACACACAATATAAGCAAGGTAAAATAATGTCATCAGTCTTGTTACAGCAAAGAGTCACATGACAGCACAGCCATATTGATAACTAAAGGTAAAGCAGTAGTTAGGCACTATTGTAAAAACAAAATTGACTTAATAAAAATTGGAAGAATCAGAGAACATTTTATACACATATCAAAGGCAGTTATAGAATTTGGAGAGTTATGATCCAAATCCCATATTCAAAAAAAGTACAAATCTCACAGGGAACGTATAAGTGTTATTTGTTCCATTCTACTTGTATAAGCTGTCAAATACTGCATACTCTTACAAGGTATAGTATGTTAGTAGCATTATTGCAAGCATATATGGGGTCTATCCACAAAGCTGCCGTAGGCAGACGAGTGAATAACCGACCGCAGTGAAGTGAGCCAAACGCTATTCGGCTATTCACTTCAGGCTTGTACGGCTGATTTCAGCCGTACACCCACTAAAATCAGTCGTACATCGGCTTGCTGCGGCTGGCTTTGGGTCAACCAAACATGCTCAGCATGTTCGGCCGACCCAAAGTGCAGTCGCAGTTCGGCTCGGCTATTGTTCCCGGTACCTCTGTGGTACCGAGCAGAATAGAAAAACAGTAAAAAAAAGTAGAACAAATAAAATAGAAAACGATTGGGCTGAGCTAGCAGTGACAGCTAGCTCCACCCAACTGTTTTCTATTGGCCGGGCGGTTCTGCTGCCGTTAGAATAAAACAAAAGCGGCTCGACTGAGCCGTTCGGCCAACTTCGGGAGCTGTACTGGCTATAGTGAATAGCCCATACAGCAGCCCTTCGGTTCTTGAACGAAGGGGTCCTGGGGCCAAAGCTAGCCGAAGGATCAGCCGAAGCTACGGCTAGATCCTTCGGCAGCTTAGTGAATAGACCCCTATGAATCTTCCCTCGGTATAGGTAACAAAGTACAGTGCACAGACAGAGCCACCTTCCTGTCATAGTTGCTACTGCAATGTTTTCCTTTAAAAGAGAACTATGGAGTAAGGGTTTTTCCCCATAGTTCACGGGAGGACGTATACTAGCATCCTCCTGTGACCCAAAGCTCAGTACAGCTACAGCTCGCGGTACACTGAAACCGCCGCAGCCGGGACGGATGTCGACATTACTGCTGAGATCCACCCAGCTGTGTGATTGACAGCTGGTTCTGCCTATCTAGAGTCAACACTGGAGGATCGGAGCGGGGAGGGAGGAATCCCTGCATGGAGCCGTGACTGACAGTCACTTCTCTCTGCAGGAAGATGATCGAGAAGTGAGCGAGCGATGGTATTTTCACTCACTTCATAGTTCTCCTTTAAGTAATATTAAGCGCTCACCCTTTTTTTTCAATAATAAATCCAAAGCAAACAAAAATACATTGCTCAGCAAAATATTTATTTCAACTTTTGCCCAAACACTTACAGTCATCAAGTTGCCAAACAGCTAACTCCAACTCTCTCAACTCGGCTTCCCTGAACTTCCTATCCAGTACAAGATCACAAGGGACAGTGCAGTCTTTCCATCTACTATTGAGGAAAAGGAAAGAGGAAGGGAAGAGGGGCAGGGAGCAGGGGAGTGTCTTGCTTTGCTGTACCGGTGTGTTTGTAGAGACACGCACAGCTTACTAGCACACACAAGGGGGCTCTATAGGACTGAAAGGAAAGGAGCCCCCTAAAATAGGATATATGGGCCAGTACTCAGGGGCCAGCTGATTCTGCAGGAAACTAAAAAATGTTAAACATCAAGGAGCAGCATCCATTGTAAGTGATTTTTATCAGCATTTGAAATAGCTTCAAAACAATTTGATTTTATTATCACTTTAAATTATTATTATCCTGGTTATCCACCCCAATATTTGGGTGACTGGATGAATGGCCTTTCAACTCTAAGGTTTCTTTTTATCCTCATTGTATTGTTATTAGGGTTGCACAGATACCAAGTACAGAACTCGGTACAAGTACGAGTACATGTACCGATACTTTTGAGCTCCAAAACTACACTAGAGAACAATTCAAAAATTAGGAGGCAGCTGTCATGTGTAAGGAGCACATGGAGCTCCCGGGATTTGTACATCTCTGTTGTAATGTACGATTTTGTTTTTATAAATATAAATAAAGGGATGCACAGATACCAGTTTTGCGAGTACGAGTACTGGTACTTGCCGAGTACTTACAAGTACGAGTACTGATGCATTTTTGTTTATTGTCAAGTGACAGTTTTTCTAAAACAATACAGACTAATGATTTCAGGACAGTGGTGGAGCACCAGAGCCAGGTCCCAGCTGCGACCGCTGCAACCCTGGTAGTTCTCATGAAAATGCCAAGTATCTGCACTGGTACTCGAAAAGTATCTGTGCATCCCTAATTGTTATCATCTAATAGTGTGGCAGTTGTACAAATATAGAGAATCATAATATTGGGCTGGCAGTTTAACTTTTAGCTTCAAGGGAATGGTATATGAGACAAGGCCAGTATGCAGTAACACAAATATAATCATCACAAAGCATACGTAAAACTTTATACGGTTAACTTAATTGAATATTAGCCTTGCAGGCTGCTAAAGCTTGGTGAATCATGGCATCGGATTCATGGCTTCTTCTCCACTTTTTTTTTACTTGTGGTTAGCAAGATTAACTATGTTATGTTCTAGTTATGACTAGTTATGTTCTAGTTATGATGTTGTTATGTTATAGTTATGCTCTACTTAAGTTATAATTATGATATAGTTATGTTCTAGTTATGTTCTAGTTATGTTATAGTTATGATATAGTTATGTTATAGTTATGTTATAGTTATGATATAGTTATGGTATTATGTTATAGTTATGATGTAGTTATGTTCTAGTTATGCTATTGTTATGTTATTGTTATGATATAGTTATGTTATTGTTATGTTCTAGTTATGTTCTAGTTATGATATTGTTATGTTCTAGTTATGATATTGCTATGTTATAGTTATGATATAGTTATGTTCTAGTTATGTTCTAGTTATTATATTGTTATGTTCTAGTTATGATATTGTTATGTTATAGTTATGATATAGTTATGTTCTAGTTATGTTCTAGTTATGATATTGTTATGTTATTGTTATGTTCTAGTTATGATATTGTTATGTTCTAGTTATGATATTGTTAAGTTATAGTTATGTTCTAGTTATGATATTGTTATGTTCTAGTTATGATATAGTTATGTTATAGTTATGTTATATTGATTTACTACTGAGGCTAACAACAGAATAATCTGTCAGTCAGCATTTAGCAACTGTTTTATATTAGGAGTATTTTCTAAGCTACCTCGGGATCTTACAAAATCATAATGGAACCTTCTGGTTTGCATGTTTTATAGAATTCGATGGATGATCATATTATACCACCCACTGTTCAGCTCGGTAATAATTACTTCAACAGAACTCCAGCCAATTAATAAAAAAAAAAAATCAACAGACATAAAGGGCACACATTCAGCTCCAGGCATTTCCATAAGTTCCATAGGCTGTCCTTTATCCCAAACACACAAAAACAGGTAGCATAGCCTGCTACAAATCTATTGTATATGCAAACAGTGCACGCAAAGTATAAAAAAGTCAGATAATGTTGAATGATGGATTCATATTTATTCAGCGAAGAACAATGAAGATGTGCAAAGTACAGTAACAAACAGCTACCAGTTCCATTTTAGGATACACCTGTTGCCTATATGATATGTCTTAAAGAAAAGTAAAAATTGTACTAACCCTTGCAGTGGCGCTATTCCCCGCACCGCAAGGATTACGTGTCCGTTTTTTGCTTAGGGTCAAAAATAAAAAAGTTATTCAACTTTGAAAACATACTTCAAAAATATTCAACCAATTCCCCGAGCCTGCCGGCTCTTAGACTGGTCTCTGGAGCCTCTCTTCCCCTCCACTGCAGCAGTCTAAGGTCCCTGAGTCATACACTGTGTACTGGAAATGTGGATGCCAAGGGACATACTGTCACTGCTGCAGAGGAAGAGACAGGCAGGAGGGAACGCTGTCAGAACCAGTTGGCCGGGAGGTTCGGGTGAGTATAACTTTGTTATTTTTGACCCTCGGCAAAAACGAGCATGAGCCCCACTGCAAGTTCTTCTTTTAAAAAATTAAGAAAATATTTAACATTTTAATAAACTTAAAAAAAAAAAAAAAAAAATACACAAAAGCAACACATTCCGTGCACTAGGACTTGTCTGCATTGGAGTTACAAATTCAATGCAAGCAAATGTTTTGGAAACGCACCTTGTGAACCATTAAAGGTTGCTAAGTGGTTTTCTGTATGTTTGTTCTGGAATGAATTTTGTTTTATTGAGTCATTAGTGAACATATACTAAACCTATCATGTAGAAGAAGTGCTGAAACCTATAACAAATAATTGTACTAGTGTTTAGTGTTTAATGAAAGCAAACACATGATTGCTTGCTAAGGATCAGTATATAATGGGTGGAGGGGGATTTACCAAAACTGAAGCAGACAGAATCCGGAGCAGCTTTGCATAGTAACCAATCAGCTTTGATCTTCAGCTTGATCAGTTAAGCTTTAAAAAAAAAAAAAAAGAAGCTGATTGGTTGCTTCAGATTCTGTCTGCTTCAGTCTTGGTAAATTCCCCCCAATGTTTTTTGCATTCATAGAAGCCATCTTCACATTACTGATTATGAGTAAGCTGATAGCAATAACATTACAAAGAAGAATATTAAAGGAAAAGAAAAGGTGTTTTCTTACCCGTCCAACAAGCACAGGGTCTGGTCCGGTGTATTCCTCTATTACAAAAAACTGGTTCCATACCCATCCCCTCTTGGATCTGTGTAATACTTGCCCTTCTTTGCCCTTTTCATGGTGTCCGTGATATGATTGCCTTAACTTACTGCTCTTCCGCGTCGATGAGACGTGGCTACAGTATGCGATACCCAGGCATAGCAGAATGCCATGTAAACAAAAGTCCTTCTTCATTTTTGGTAGTGTGTATTCAAAACAGTCTTCGATCCTTACTCCAAGTCCAGTGCAAAAATCAGAGGTTACATCCAACACGTAATTGTCAATCCACAGAGCATACCCATATTGCCATCCAAATATCCTCCGCTGATCCTGCATTGACACAAATAAATAAATAATTAAACAGTTGAAACATCTTGCAACATTCACAGGGCAAAGTAGATTGAAGAGCGTCATGATGTTGTATTAAATATTAGTAAAAATAGAACTGATCATTACCCTATATGGATCTATTAATAACAAATGGGCAGAAGTTAATATAAAGTGGAGAGTAAGGCAGCTACTAATTGGGACCAATGAGACCACTTTTTTTCTTTTTCATGTATTATAAATAATGAAACTGGATTGGTCAATATGGGCAACTACTTAGCTTAGCTCGTACTCAGAATTCTGTAGGAATAGGGATACATTTATCTAGGTGGGCCCAACCGGGAGGTATTTTTAAGAAGCGGATGTGCAGTCTAGTTAGTGATATCTCACTGGATTGGGAGCAGGTGAGTTTAATACTGGGAGGATAAGCTGGGGGCAGAAGATGCTATGATATAAGTGTAAGTGCACCAAACGTGTGCTTACACTTTGATCTATGTTGAATCTGTGTATGATCATAGTTCTGTTACAAAACTGTTACAAACTGACAGCCTTGGGTCTTAGACTAACAATCAGGAACCAATAGGCATTCTTTCAGGTCATGTCACAGCCAATCATGATGATAACTAAACTTTTTGTACACACTTCTCCAGCTTGTAGATGGCACTGTGCCTTGCTCTCTGCACTCTCTGCGCACAGGGGAAAGAGATACAGTGTTAAAAATGAATTCAAGCAATTAAAATGTTTGCTTAAAAACTGGTATGTGTAAAATAAACAATACACAAAATAAAATCATGTTTAAGCATTGTAAGCCCTCACAGGCAGGGCTCTCCTAACCATCTTGTCTTTAATTGTATTGTAACTGTAATGTCCTCCTTATATTGAAAAGTGCTGAGCAAACTGTTGGCGCTATATAAATCCTGAATACTAATCCTAATAATAATAATTCTCTCCATCCATCTCCAACTCCATCTAAAATGATGAAACTATTTATTTAAGCAGTCAAACATTTTTAATAACAAACTGTTATAACTAAAAACACACTTTTCCACATTTTGCCCATGAACAGGGTAATCATTATAACAATACACAGAATACAATATATTTAGAGGTTTGTAAAAACAAATTGGGGCTTTATATACACTCAATATAAAAATGAGTTAGGTCAGAAAATTAATCCTAGAAATACCGTTAAATAGTATTAAGATTTCAAGCATTTTCAATAATTAAGATCAAACAAATATACATTGCAAAAAGTATTTCTTTACATTTTCCCCACACATTCATTCAATCAATCATCATGTTTCTAAACAGCTCTGCTTCCCCGAACTTCTTATCCAGTACAAGATCATAAGGGACAGCACAGTCTCCAGCACCTGTCCTTCTACTGGCTTGCTTGAAGGAAGGAGGGAGGAAGGAAGGATAGGCGATCAGGGGAGGGACATTGCCTTGTTATGCTGTGCCTGTGTGTTTGTGGTTACACATACAGCTTACTATTACACACAAGGGTGACTCCGAAGGACTCTGCAAGGGAAAGGAGCCACTGTCAAACACGATATCTGGGCCAGTGGTCAGGGGGAAGCTGATTCTGCAAACATCAAGGGGCATCTTCCATTGTAAGTGATGTAATCATCATATGAAATAGCTTAAAAAAATGTTAACTTTAATATCAGTTTTAGTAAATTAATTCTTGCTGCTTAATTTGGTCTGGACATCTACACTTTAATGACCTTCAGTCATGAAGCGGTTAATTATTGTGCTGTCACAGTCCAGCACAGCACAAACAACCCTGCACATTCTGTAAAATGATGATAACTGATATCAACACATTTTTGGAATTCCCATTTCTACATACATACTACATACACCTTTTTTTGTTAGTAAGCCTAATAAATATTTTAATTCCCGGTACATGCAAATCCTCGCTAACACCACAATAAATGCAGCTTCATTTTATGCAGGCATTAATGGGCTGTGCGTTATAACTCGCGATGTATCACTAAGAGGGTCAGTTCAATGCACAGATCTCGGTCCCTTTTATCTGCCGTTAATGTAGTGAACAAACAAGCGTGGCAAGGAACTGATTATGAATAAATTACTGAATGAGAGCGCATTGCTCAGATAAGCCTGTGATTTGTAACAAGGAAACATGACTATGGAAGACGTATTGGGGTAAGTAAACGGCCGCTCCGCACTGCCTGCTGTCCCTACCGTATAACGATACTTAGTAACAGCAGGACCATCCATTTATGCCTTTGGAATAAAGTAACGTGAGAGATGGCATATTAAAAATGCATTCGGCCTGTAACAATCAACAACAGCGGTATCACCTTGCTTAATAAAATGGCATTAATGCCGGCAATTGTTAGGGAAATAATGTGCGGTCTACAAAATGAAAGTGTGGAGGAGGTGCGTGTATTAATGTTATGATGATTGCCCTGCAACTGCTGTATAGAAAATAATGAAATATCGGAAGGGGGGCTTTTAAGGGAAATAGCATTTTCATGTATATGCTCACTGTTCAGTATTTAGGCATTTTAATATTCATGATAATTACACAAAATGCTGATTCTCTCCATAAATGACAAGTTTTGAGAGCCAGTTTCACAGTTGTCCTTTAAATAATCCCTTTAATTGTCCATATGAAGTGGAAATAAGCTCCAAAAGTTAAGATTTGCTGTTGTAGGGAACATTTTACCATGTTAATTGTTCCTGCACAATACACTTTTGCATTAATTTCCTCCTGAAAAATAGCAGTGCATTTGCTGATATGTGAGGGTGCCTACGCACTCCTATACAGCCTCATAGCTGTATATTTGCAGTCTGATAACTAAGGCTCTGCTTGTTCTGACTGCTAGTCTCGGGAGATTTGGTGATGTCACTATTGTGCTGCACATGGGTCTCTTTGCTGGAGACTCTGACATAGGGAAGCAAAGCCCTGTCTTTACCAAGATGGCCACCTCTACATAAAGACGCGTTGCAGAATAAGGCAATAATAAGCAGCTGCATGGAGTCCACAAGCAATACTGGTGACTAATTGTGCAAGTAATAACACAGCGCTAAAGGTAAATTTTTACGGAATTTACCTTTAGCGCTGTGTTATTACTTGCACATCATATTTTACCATTTCATAGCAGCTTTAGGACTAATATTTTAACATTTTAGCCTTATCTCTCCAAGAGCGCAGATTCTCTTATTTAAACTTGAACTGGTGACTAATTCCCTGTCTTCTGCTTTTGCTTTTTGGGCACAGCTTTCACAATACAGTTCATCTTAAATTAATCAAAAAGGAACACCAGCCATCCAGCAAAGTTTGGCTTGTCTATAGGAATGAATGGGCCTCAGCAGTAGCAAGAAAAAAAGATGGTGGGATGATTTTGTTGCAAAGGCTGTATGGCACCAGGCAGGCTCTCACATTAAAGATCTCTCGCATAGGGGTCACCAAAAATGTGAGCTGTCACCTGAGATGTGCGAGGTCATTGGGGATGTGCCGGGTCACCGGAGATGTGCAGTGTCACCGGAGATGTACGGGGTCACCTAGGATTGCAGGGTCACTGGAGATGTGCGGGGTCACCTAGGATGCGCGGGATCACCAGGGATGTGTAGTGTCACCGGAGAAGTGCAGGGTCACCAAAGATTGCAGGGTCACCAAGAATGGGCGGGGTCCCAGGGGATGGGCGGGGTCACCGGGTATTTGTGGGGTCACCGGGCATGTGTGGGGTCATCGGAGATGTGCACGACATGTCACCAGGGCTGTGCGCAGTGTATCAGTGCATCCTTAATTGAAGATTTCTGTCTGGGACACTGATGCAGATTGTATATTTACAATTCACATGTTTTTGTGGCACATTTTATTGTGTGTAATAAGTACACTGGGGATGACTTGGAATGATTTGACAATGCAGAGTAACCGGGAGATTTATATTTTACATGCGACTACAGTTGGAGGATTGTTGTGATTGACAAATAAATCTGTTTTATTTTGTCTCCAGTAATCGCTCAGAACCATATATAACGGATTTCTTTAGCAATCACAGCAATCCTCCAACTGTAGTCACACAAAAAAATCTTCCAGTTACTCTGCACTGCCCAGGGGGAGGTACCACTTTGAATATTAATGATGCTCGTGCACAAGAGAAGCAAAGCATTGTGGGAAAAGGAGTTTTTCCACTCCCTACGCTGTACACAGAAGTCTGGCAGCCATTTAAAAAAAACATGTGGAGCCTGAGAAGACAACAAAAAAAAAGTAAGTTTTTGTGTTTTTATCAATTTTGTGTTAAAGGTACAAAAAAATAAATCTAAAAAACCCTTTTTTATTATTTTCACTTTTTGTGTTGTGGAAGGGGGCTACAGCCCTTGAAACATGCTGGCTTAATAAACAATCTGTTAGAATAAACTTGGTTTGGACACAGTGTGGGGTTTTAATAGACACACTCATTCCTGCCACAACCCACGGTGATCATTGAAATCCTTCAGTGTGTAACAGTTGTCAGTCCAATTTTACCATTCTCTATATTTGAACCATTGCCACACTATTGGATGATAACAATAAAATAAACATAAAATAGACCTTAGGGTTCAAGGCCCATTCATCCACTCACCCAAATATTGGGGGGAATGTCCAGGATAAGAATAATTTAAGGCATACATGCCCTGTGGCTTCCACCCTCTAGAGCAACCCAAAAACATTGCCTAGGGTTAAATCTGGACCCAAATTCCATGTAGCAGCACCAGGGGAGTTCCAGCGAACAACCAATACATGTATGATAAGAATTTATGTAGCCACTTAATCACATGTCTACAAGATATTACAAGGTCAGCTCGCCCAAAAATGATAATTCCATTTGTGTAGCTGCTGCAGAGTAAAATCACCTGACATTAAAAAAAAAGTTTACAGATTCCCTAAATTTAGCCACAAAAGCCCAGAGGTGACCAGGAGAGGGAAACCAGGCAACAGTTATCACAAATAGGTCATTCTGAGGCTTGCTGCTGTCACCTCTAACCCCACTGCCATAGGCACTAGCCCATGTGTGAATAATTCAACCCTAGGGTAGGGTACATTAGGGTAAATTCAACCCTAATATTGGGAGAAGAGTTAAAGTGTTTTTCACATTGCCCAGCAAGTTATTTTGTTTTATATTTGTGCTCAAACGCGTAGTCATCATGTTTCCAAACAGCTCCAACTCTCTCAGCTCAGCTTAGCTGAACTTCCTGTCCAGTATAAGATCACTGGGGACAAAGCAGTCTCCAGCAGCTGTCCTTCTACTAAATTAGGGAAGGAAGGGGGGCGAAGGAGGAGAGGGAAGCAGGGAGAAGGGAGTGGATTGCCTTGCTGTCCCTGTGTATTTGTGGAGCCAAACACAGCTTTCCAGCACACACAGGGGTGGCTCCATAGGACCTTGCAAGGGAAAGCACCAAGACTAATCAGGATTTAAGGGCCAGTGCTCAGGGGACCAGCTGATTCTGTAAAAAAAACTTTACTGATTTAATCAGCATTTTAAATACCATAAAAACCTTTTGACTTCAATTTCACTTTAAATTTGCCTTCCGTCTTTCTAATAAAAAAATGGGTTAGATGCTATGGCCAATGACAATATATTTCCTATGCTCCCATTTGATCAGGGTAATCCCAGAGTTTCTAAAAATGATTTTGGCTTGTTACCAGTAATGTGCTAATTTCTAGAGAAGTTCTGGCAAGGCTCACTCAATTATCAAAGGAGGGTGAGATCACAGTCTCAACATGACACGCGTCAGCTTTTAGCTAACTGCGCCCAGCATGCTGCAATTTCTCTGCAGACACCCATTCAGATTCTTCTCCGGAGTATGTATCCACCCACTGCTGTGTGACAGAGAGTGCAATCCTAAGTCACAGAGATTTAGGCATTTTTCTATGGTGACAACACAGATTTTGTTATACCTGAGAACTTGTAACTGCTTGTTTGGTAAAGCAAACCTGAACCAAGAAAAATATGCAGGATGCCATTGCTGAACTCTCGTTATTAACTAAATTAAGTTCTCTTATTGGTTTGTTAAATACACACCTGGAAGTATTTTGTTATATCTTTTTGATGAGTACAAAAATGTATTTAAATCATATCAGAAATTCAAGCCAGTGTCTATGGCATCCCTCCTGTATTATCTCAGAGAACCCTGCTAGTTCTTATCTTGGACTAGAGGCATCAGTGTGCCTAAGTTGGATGCATCCTGTGACCTCTATGAATAAGCCTATGGGTGAAACATGTGAGAGGTTGTAGCTGGTTGTGGGGTGTGCAGTGCTGGTATTTGTTGCTTTATACACTTGTATTCACTTGTATTATACTGGATTTGCTGTGAATTTCAATAAAGTCTGAAGTATTGGAATTCTCTGAATAGTGTGGTCTGTTCGTATACTTCTACATTCCAGGGTGGAGACGCACCTATTGGACCGGCACCTGGGGAGTCCTGGTGGTGGCTGTGGAGTTGGAGCGGTGAAATTTCCTTTGGCTCTGCATCCTGGCAAGGTTACATCAGCAATGCATTGCCTGGAAATCTGATCTGTAAACTGCATAATCTCGCATGTTCTCGGGGAAAGGCATTTCTTCCCTTGAAATGATGTACATGGTCACCTGTCCTAGTCACATGTGCCAGAGTTCCAGGAAGTAAAGAGAGATATATTCATCTGTACTTAGTAAAAATGGCCACTGTGATAAGAATGTGGAAGAAAAGAAAAATAAGGTATGCACAGAATAAAAAGCCTTCAATTATCTATAGGTATCTGTTCATAGATTGTCATTACTAAACATTTCTAAAGGTGTCTTTGTTGTCATTTCAAAGATATGTGTAAAGTTCATATTATTGTATATAGTCTTTATTTAAAGATTTTTCAATACAATAGAACCATGGGAACGATGGGAACTAAAGAGGAACAATTGGTACATTTGCATATCAGCAAACAACAATAAACAGTAAAAAACAGAGTAACCAAATAAAGAAAAGATCCCCCC
>NW_017307891.1:128470-152065 GCF_000935625.1 Nanorana parkeri
CCCCTCCAAGATCCATGGAAAAATGACCCCGGCAAATTTATAAGTGCAATGAAACAAAAGGCCAAGGGGTTCACAAAAGTGGCCAAGGAACCAGGAGTAGAACATATATTTCTCAGTATAAGATGCCCAGAAAAGCTGTGTCCAGATATAAGGATGCAAGACCATGAAAATCAAGATCACGTGGGCCACAGCAAAGAAAGACAATTCTAGGACAACACTGGGCTCAAGATCTGGACAAGGTATACGCATCCCACTTGGAGAGATGAGGAGTATATATAGCGGAAGAAGGAAGCATAGACAACAAGGAAATAATACATAAAAGTGAAAGAGAAGTAGCGCTAGACAGTAGTCCAACCCCCGGGGCCCCGAACATGAAGGGACTGCAAACACATGCGTAAAGTTTATTTTTAGTAGGGATGCACCAATACTTTTCGAGCACCAATGCCGATGCTTGGCATTTTCATGAGAACTACCAGGGTTGCAGCGGTTGTAGCTCGGACTTAGCTCTGGTGCTCCACCACTGTCCTGAAATCATTAGTCGATATTGTTTTAGAAAAACTGTCACATGACAATAAACAGAAATGTATCAGTACTCGTACTTGTAAGTACTTGGGCAAGTATCAGTACTTGTACTCGCAAAACTGGTATCTGTGCATCCCTTATATATATTTATTAAACCAAAATCATACATTAAAACAGAGATCTACAAATCCCAGGAGCTCTGTGTGCTCCTTACAAATGACAGCTGCCTCCTAACTATTAAATTTTTCTCTAGTCTAGTCTTGGAGCTCGAAAAGTATCGGTAGATGTTCTTGTACTTGTATCGGGTACTGTACTTGGTATCGGTGCATCCCTAATTTTTAGTACATATTATAAGGTGTTTTAGTTAGTAATTACAATGTATGGCAAAGGCAATGCACAGTACTTTCTTAAAGAAAAAATATAAGAATTGTTTATGATACACAGTGCTTTAGCAAGCTACAAGCCGTTCAGTTAGGATTTTATTCTACTTTAACTCTCCAGTGTCTACAAAAAAACAAAACAACTAAAATATCAGTTTCCACTTGACCGACCCTTTAAATTAGCAACAGCCCTCAAAACACAACAGCATTCTTTCAACACTCATTAAAATCATCATATCTTGCAGAAAGCTATTAGAAAGTTAGTGCCCTTGAAAAGCACATTAAATTCACCGTATTAAACAAAGCCACAGAAGAGAACAGCACCCTCTAAATGCACATAAAATCACCATATTTAGCAAGGACGCATTGGAAATAGCTGCGTATCGAAAAGGCTGTGGCATGCATCCACTATTAACAAAGCTGATTTAATTGCCTATGTGTGACTAACACTCGTTTAAAGCTTGCATTCCATTGTCAGATTCATTCTAACACAACAAGCAAAGGTTTCATGGAGGCTTAATACAAAAGTACTTCTTTGTGACAAAATGAAGCTGTTTTTAAATGTGTGCTGCTAACAGCTGTTTCATATTCATTTTTTGATGTAGTACAGGTAACAAATAACAAACTGTTAAGGAGAGGTCTCCGATCTTTGTCAACTTGCAAATTATATTCCAACATAACTAATATTGGCGAGCCAGCCAAAAAAAAAAACATAGAATGTGAAAGTGTAACTGCATTTTTTTTATAAAGTGGTTTCTATTTCCAGGCAATATGTTGCTAAATTCTATTTAAACTTTCTCAACTGTACCAGATATACAGGGTCTGCTGAAAGTTATTATCCCTCACAGTGGTGGTGGATGGGTTATATAAGAGGGAGATGACACTGTGATTTCATTTTCAAAGTCTCAACATATACTATCCTGTTATATTATCATAATAGGAATATTTTTGTTTTTTGGATTTGTTTTTGATAATGCAATCGAATCTTAATTTTAAAAAATCCCTTTCCTGTAGTGAGTGCATATCAGCAAACAACAATAAACAGTAAAAAAACATCTGCAAATCACTTTCAAAAACTGCCTGGATTCCCAATGTGCTTTACGTCTCTTTCGCTGCTGCTTGATGTGATGCATTCTCCATTTGACAAGACTACCTATCACATCATGCATTGCTACCAGCAAGCAGTGATGATGTTACCTTGTGTTAAGTTCAGACAGTGAGTTGTAGTTTGGATAGCAGGCATAGTTAGAGTGGTGATACAAGGAAGTGCAAAATAACAGGACTGAATGAAACTGTGTCAGTGCATTGAGGAAGCACATGCTATGTGCAACTTCAATAAGCAAGTTTACAAACTTCTAGATCAATATGGTTATTAGGAGCGGGATAGAACGTATGGGAATTCAATATAGAGATACATATTTAGTTTCCGTTTTTAACAATAGATACCCTTTACCATTACAGGAACATCAACAGCATATTTGGTTTAAATGGTTGGGTTTAGATACACTTTTGTTTATATTTGGGTTTAGATACGCCCAGTTTTTTCATCTATTCAATGTGAGACCTCCCAACAATTTTTAATTTAGTCATCTGCCTTTGTAGCCTCGCCGGCATCTCCTCTGCCTGGGATTATATATAGAAATACATAATTATTTTTTAGTTTTTTACCATAGATACCTTTTAATGATTACAGAACTGCATTAATATCCCTATGTTATATCTGCATACAATTCAGCTGTAACAATGAAAGGTATTAGGTACACGAACCTTATGTGGAAGAAATTAAAAAATAATTTGCGCAGCTTTTCCTCAGCTTTTATATAAGAGAAAATGAACAAGTGGAATTTAATTACCCACAGCAATTTGCCACCCATTGTTCTGATTGTTTCCCAGTTTTGAGTAACCAAACAATTAAAGCTGAAATACTGCCGTTTGACTAGTATTGTGAAGGTTTCAAAAGAATGTCACCACAATATTGACCATCTGATAGCTCAAAACAGAGAAAGTGATAAAAGCGCAGGCAACAAATTGCTGCGGACCACTTAGCTCCATGAGAAATTTTCAGTTGAAAGCGGATGAAAACCTTCCGAATTGTCATGTGTGTAGCCAACATTAAACACAAGTCTGCCTTTATATTCTTTCAGATTATTTAATTCCTCCTCAATGGTTGCCTTTAAAGAAGGAGACCCTGTCTGCAGAATGACAAAAAGATTTCGTTCTTAGGTGGTGCTGCAGATTAAACACACAGTATAATGGAACTCGTGGCCACAAAAGAAATAGTTTTTCACAAAGATGGTTAAGAAGTTGGCATGCCAAACTGCAGACTAAATGAATCAGAAAATCAAATGTGTGAGCTGCTGAGGAAAGAATGAAAAGTGTCAGTATAATAAAGTGAGGCTTAGGCTACTTTAAGATTCCCATTTTCAGCTTTTTGATCGTAGACTTCTTTGGAACTCTGTCAGATGCTTCATATTGCAAGGAAAATTCAAGTACCAAAGTGCTAAATGGCACAACTCTTTAATAGTTGACATTGAATGCTAATTGACCCAATATAAATGACATTTGTAACTGTTTTTGTATCTATGGTATAGATACCAGTGAGCACAGTGGCTTAGTGGTTAGTAACGGGTTCCCAATTCATCCTGGTCAGGACACTATCTGCGTGGACAGGGCCGGATTTCCCACTAGGCCAAACAAGGCCCGGCCTTGGGGCAGCAGGGAGTAGAGGGCAGCAGGGAGTAGAGGGGCAGCAGGGGTGTGGAATTCCTATTTTCCGATGCCCGGGACATACAGTTTCGGGCGCCAGGTGTGTAGTTGTTTTCTACATTTAGCCCTGCTTTGGGCAAGCAGAGCAAAATGTACAGGGGGAAAGCGGCCACTTGCTTTGGACTTGTGCTTCAGGGATGGTTTTCTTGTATTGGGAAGAGTGATTGGCTTCACTGGGCCACATGTTTGCTGGGAAAAATTAACTAAAAAGGGGTCTGCAAAAGCTTTTTGGTAAAGCTAAACTCCAGGCTAAACAAATAACATCTGAATACAAGAGGCATGGGTATTCTTTCTTGAATATTGGAATTTTTTGTATATCTCTTCCAGTTCTATGCAGTAATATAGAATTTGCCTCTATGCAGGAATGTCTTGTAATCAAGAGCAGTGATTGCTTTTCTCTCTCCTTGTGCAGAGTGACTGATCATGTATCCACCCCCTACTGTATTTTTCTGTAGGCAACCTGTAGCAGGTGGGGCCTGCTGGGACCTTCCTTTAGCTCTGCTCTCTGCACTGATGCACTATATAGCAGTGATGATATCTCTGTTACTGTTAAGGTAGTATCTTGGTCTTCAAAGGCATTTAGCATTCACACAGTGAATGTATATCCTTTGTGGCTTAGTATGGAATGGCCACATGCAATAGGAATGGTAGTTGGGGATGGGAGTGAATGTCGTTGAGATTGTGGGGTAGCTGGGCAAAAACTTGCCCGTCCTTGCCTTATGTACATCGCCTTCTATTTATTTATTTATTACAAGTATTTATATAGTGACGACAATTTATGCAGCACTTTAAAAACTGCATATTCACATCAGTCCCTGCCCCCCAGGAGCTTATAATCTAAGGTCCCTATCACACACATACAGGGCCAATTTAGACCAGAGCCAATTAACCTTCCAGCATGTCTTTGGAGTATGGGAGGAAACAAACGCAAGCACAGGGAGTATATGCAAACTTCTTCCAGATAGTGTCCGGACTGGGATTTGAACCAGGGACCCCCAGGGCTGCAAGGCAGAAGTGCTAACTACTGAATGATACAATGATAGTGAGTGGGCCAGACCAGGGGTCTACAATTGCCAGTCCGCCCATTGAAATGTGCTAAAAATGGTACTACACATGTTTTTTTTTTTTAAACTGGTGGTCAGGGGAATATGTAGCTGGGATAGCGGCCACTTGTCTTTTAAAACAGAAATTAAGGGGACAGAGCCCTTCTCAGAACTGCTTCCAGAAGGGATTTATCAGTGGGGGAACACCTGTATATGAAAACATAAAGAAATGACATATATAGTAATGCAAAAAAAAAGTTCTGCCTGAAGTTCAGCTTTAACATGTTAGAGCTCTGTGAGAATTTAGTGATTGGGTAGCATTTTACTTTAAATTCCTTTTTTATGAGGTATTCCTATTATTTGGTCCACCTTCTTTATATAACTAATACATCTGCTCTTTACAATATTTGAAACCACATGATTCTGGGAAGCAAATTGTGGACTGCTCGCCTGTCAGTCATGTCGTTTGTAATCGTTTTGCACACGTCGAATCTGAGCAGTGCCTCCAATCTATAACAATGACCCCAAAACATCCTTCTGTACAGCAATTTTTTTTCCACGGGAGCATCCTGGCTGTTTTCCAGAAGACGAATGTCAGAATATATTGTGATGCAGGGAGTGATTGAAATTGCGGAAGATTTTTCATTTGCTATTTTCAGTATTGGCGTTCTGAGATATTTCACTCGGGGGATTTGCATAAAAGCACACCTGTGTTCAGTATTCCTTTACACAGATCAATGCTCTCTAGCTCATCTCAATTCCAGTCCTCTCCCCGTGCTGCACTAACAGGCAGAGTTTATTATCTTCCTTGACTGCAGTATAAGTAATAAAATAAAAAAAATGCCAAGCCAATTGTTAAAATTCTCATTTTGCAGCTTTAGAACCTCTTCTAGGGCATCAGTAAAATTAGCGTTGCACATTAGAGATTACGGATGTGATAGAGAGACATACATCAGGTTGGGTTCTTGTAGGTATATATAGTGTGGCGTTTGCTTTCCTGAGTATTAGGCATTGTTTCCTTTTGGCACCTCAAAGTTCTCATTCACAGTGACCACCATGGTGGCTCTCAACACAGTGACCACCCAACTCACGTACTACCTTTCTGCTCCTCTACACAGCCTATGACCATTATTGGATAGTGTAGATGTGGCACCAAGTTAATTCCTGTAGACCAAGGTACACATTGAGTATCCGCATCTGTGGGCTTCAGTGCCATTCGCATCTCAACAGGGTACAGAGCTTTCCCCAGAACATAGTTTGTGGCAAAATACACCTGAACACATGGGTACAGCTAAGGGGAATGCTTAACCTGGATGTGTGGAATGAAGTGTCTAGTGTATAGCTAGCTCAAGCTAACTCAAATGGCCAATCACTGGGCCAGTGCACTGTTAATTGGAATGGCTACTTGCACTCCAACTAAGTAGGGCATAAGAAAGGGTCACAATATTGCAGCTGAATTTAATGAAAAGGGAGAGTCTGTATACACTTTGCTGGTACAACTAACTAAAAGCAGGACATTTAACCCCATCATGACTGAGGCCTTTTTTTCATTTTTTGCACCCATGTTATATTCCACATTGTAGGCCTGAAAAGTACTTAAAACCCCCAAACATTATATATTTTCTGAAAGCCAAGACCCTATAGAATAAAATGTTGGCAGTTGCAAATTTTTATGTTGCACGATGTTAGCGCAACTCCTTATCAGACCCCAAAATGTAGTGAAACATGTACTTAAATGCCCCAAAACACAATAAGATACCCATTTTTTTAATAAAATATAAAAGTTTACAATGAGTAAATAGATACCCAACATACCCAGGTTAAAAATTGAGTTTGTCCGTGAAATGGCGACAAACTTCAGTACCCCAATAAGTCCATAGTCGACGCTTTAAAAGCCCCCACAGGTCATCAATTTAGAGATACCAAAAATACTGGCCCTATGACCCATTTTTTTAGTAAAATATATAAGTTTACAATGAGTAAATAGATACCCAACATGCCCAGGTTAAAAATTTAGTGCGTCCGTGAAATGGCGACAAACTTCAGTACCCCAATAAGTCCATAGTTGACGCTTTAAAAGCCCCCACGGGTCATCAATTTAGAGATACCAAAAATACTGGCCCTATAATCATTGCTCTCACTCCGGCGTGCGTGGCTATACCCAACATGTGTAGTGCGTTCGTCGTTTTCATACGTAGGCCCCCCCAATGTGTATTTATGTGGCGAAGCCTGTGCTCGCAGGGGCGGAGAATTTCAAAAAAATGTTTTACATTATTTTTTGATTTATTTTATTTAATTTTAAAAACTTGTTTTTTTAAACCGCTGTCATAGTACGTTGGCCAAAACTATACCTAGTGTAGTTCTGATCAACCAAACACATGATATTATTATCTGAATTGAATAGCACATCTTTTCTTATAACAATCTAACTTCACAATCAGAAAACCTAAAATATCCATTGTTTTAATAACACTTTACTTGCACCTTCCCCCCCAAAAAAGAAAAAAGTCAGCCAGTGCTCCCATAATGACGTGAGTATTACCAAGCAAGTGTACAGCAAGGTGTTTCTAACACTTTCTATCAGCTTCAGCACAGAAGCGACAACACCAACAGCTTAATATGAGATGTGTTGCATCTCTCTCCTTACAGGTGTTCACGTCAAAATCTGATGTGATTTTAGACTTAAAGTGATGTTAAAGTCAAAAGGTTTTTTAAGCTATTTGAAACGCTGCTTAAATCATTTACAATGTATGCTGCTCCTTGATATTTAAAGTTTTAGCTACCTGCAGAATTAGCTGGTCATCTGAGCACTGTCCCTGACACCCTGTTTTAGGGTTGCTCTTTTCCCTTGAAGGGTCCTAAGCAGCCACCCTTGTGTGTGTTAGTAAATTATGTGAGTCTCCACAACCAAACAGGCATTGCAAAGCAACACTCCTCTCCTCTCTGCTCCCTGTCCTGTCTTCTCCATCCTTCAAACCAGATTATTATTTTTTCTACAGTAAGCATATCTACCTTTATATTGGTATCAGCCTCAGCCAGCACTTGAGCACAATGTACTGCATGTATTAAAAAACAAAAGTGGACCGAAAGAATGAGCAGAGTGATGGCTCATATGTGTGTGTCTGGTCCTTCTTTGCCCAATCAGCAGGGATATGTATGAGGTCTTCACCAAGCTGTGGTGGTTGATTACCCTGCTGTTGTGCTGTATCAGTGTCTGGATCACATAACTACATGCACTGAGTTGCAAACCATTTGGCAGATAAAGCTGTCCCCATGTATGTATTGCAATTGTGTGGTTAGCTGCTTGGTTGAAGCTTAGCTTTGGTTCTCCTAAATCATACCTCCCAATTTTCTGAGATGAGAACGTGGGACACCTTCCAGCATTATGTATTTTAGCAATGGGCACACCCCTACCCCAGCTATGTGAACCATTGGATATGTTCTTGGAGACTTCCCTCCCTCTTACATTGCCCTTTCTCCACTTTACCTCCTCTCATTCGCTCCAATATTTTAATATGTGACACTATAGTGGCTTGGAGGGAAGCTCATAAATGTATGCAACTAAACCCTTATTTCTCTTGTCATCTATATCTTAGCTTAGCTTTGATTCTCCTAAATCATACCTCCCAATGTTCTGAGATGAGAAAGTGGGACACCTTCCAGCACAATGTATTTTGGCAATGGACACACCCCTACCCCAGCTATGTGAACCATTGGATATGTTCTTGGAGACTTCCCTCACTCTTACATTGCCCTTTCTCACTTTATCTCCTCTCATTCGTCCCAATATCTTAATATGTGACACTATAGTGGCTTGGAGGGAAGCTCATAAATGTATGAAACTAAACCCTTACAACCCTCGTCATCTATCTCTTAAAGGCAAGTCTTCATTTCCACAGGGGGAGGACTATGAAACATTTTCTCAATGGGAAAAGAAGAGAGTTTCCCTGTTCATACACTTTCTTTCTATTGATAAACATAGGTTACTAACTTTTCCTGATTTCAGGTCCACATATAATGTTCACGCAAAATGATTTTCTACATTTCTCACAAGTGATTGCCCACATCAAAAAACTTAACCCTGCGTTCCCTCAAGTATTGACTTTGTCTCACATAGACAAGATTGTCTCAGCAGGTAGGATGTCCATATCAGACATATATCCTTACCTAAGGCATGTTACTATACCTTCGTTGGCACACTCCAACCTTTCTAAATGTCAAAGTGACATTCCCACTGAGGACATAGTCGATAAAAGATTGCTGGGCTATTGCTCAACGTGTAAAGTAGCGATAAATGAACAGTGGAGAGAGATGCAGATTAAGATCACCCACAGAGCCTATTTTGGCATTTTAAATTAAAAACAAAACAATGCCAAGATACATCCTTCCTTGACCATTGCCCCAAATGTCAGTTATGGGCCGCGTCACTATTCCATTGCTTATGGGCTTGCCCTTTAATCCAATATTTTTGGGCCAATGTTATTGAATTTGTTGCAACTGTTGTGAGTTAGAGGATCCCTTTGGATGCCCTTTTGCTATTG
The DNA here is from genome assembly GCF_000935625.1 of Nanorana parkeri. Classification (NCBI taxonomy): domain Eukaryota; kingdom Metazoa; phylum Chordata; class Amphibia; order Anura; family Dicroglossidae; genus Nanorana; species Nanorana parkeri. The sequence goes on from NW_017307891.1 coordinate 137,723, forward strand.
TTTAATTATTGGGAAGCTTCTATTACCTCCTCTATTAAGCTTAGTAGATATGACAAACAATGGATAGGCATCTCCCTTTTAGCGACTAGACGATGCATTATGAGGGAATGGCTTTCTCCTTATCCCCCAATACCATCCATAGACTAAAAGATGACCTCTTAAAGGAGAACTATGGGGTTAAGGCTTTTCCCCATAGTTCTCCTTAGGGTAACGGGAGGACACAAACTAGCGTCCTCCCGTCACCCTAGGCTCAGTATACCACGAGCTGTAGCCCGCGGTATACTGAGATGCCGCAGCTGAAGCAATTAGAAGAGTAGACTAACATAAACATTTTCTTTAACAGATGGATTCCATTTATAAATCATATATTTACCTCCACGAAAGAGAAATTTCTGTCTCCCTTTAAATTCCCTCTTTTGGAAGACCAAAAAAAGGGACAACTGAGGAGGAAACAGGAACAGAGGGATTTAGTTCCAACTGAGGGACAGTCCCTCAAAAACAGGGACTGTTGGGAGGTATGCTTAAATCTATTAATGGAAATTGACCCAATCTGCAAAAAGTCCTGCAAATTAGAAGCACATTCACCAGCATTACTAAAAAGTACATCTTTACTGATGCCGGATGTTTTTTGTAGGTTTTCAGATCTGTTACTCTAGAGAAACCCATGTTTATATCCATTTTGTTGACTTGTATGCAGCTGCAAAACGTGAGCTGTGAACATCTGGCTTTGGATAGCAGAAGCCTCTAGTGGGATTTCATGGTATGGATAATGCTGCGGATCACGACAGGTGGAAGATGTAAGTAGCAATTGGATTTTTCCTGATTTCTTCATTTTAAACAGTATAACCATTATCTTCTAATGCTTCATTTTGCTGTAAGTAAGCCATATCTTCAGAGAGCCCTAATCTCAAATGACACCCTTGGACTTTTGTTCAGCTTTGTTCGCCAGCTTTGGAAAAAGAAAGTAAAGGGGAAAAAAAAACAAGCCTAACATAACAGCATGTATTATTTCTGAATAACTGATACAAAGTGACCAGTCTTATGCACTAAAGACTGACTGAATTCTGCATTGTGCTGGCATGATAAAAAGATTACTGGGCTTGAAAAGCCGAGGACTAAAAATCTCACAGCTTCTTAGGGAAGTAACTGAAGGCGCCATTGTAACTTCCCAACAAATCCTGCAATCCCAAGACACTTGACAACGAATGCGCCTGACAATAGAATTGTTGTGTTTGACAAAACTCTTCTTTTCTATCACAGAGCTTATCTGATTAAATCGCAAATGGCTCTTATTGTCCCCCTGTTTAAGAAAAAGCCAGCCTATAGTATATAGATATCTCTCATTACTTGTATCTAAAGAACGGACAACCTGGGATAAGTCGGGTAAACATATGTTTGACCTCTGTTTAAGATCTTCATTATATCAGTTCATTATTTGGCTCTGTCCTCATTTTACATTCACAAGGCTAAGCTAATGCTCCAACAAGAATAATCTGCTGAATGGCTCCAAAAATCATGCAATGCTTGATATAATCTCAAATGTATTCACAGTAACTCCGGAATGTGTTATTTGTATTTAAGCCTACCATACTACATTAGTCAAACCCAATAGTTGACAGATGGATTTGCAATTCTGCCCCAATTCCCAATAAACACATGCACCACACGATGTGGATTAAAACAACACAGCAGCCCTTTATTTAACTATATAACAGAATTCCAATAACAAATCATAATAACCATAGATCACATAAATAATAACAACCTAATAAATGTTGTTACAAAAAGGGGTCTTTGGTGTCCACTAGTCAAAATAGGGCTTTTACTAAATTCAACCTATGTCCCTAGCCACATGTCTTCCACTGGCTCGAGCATTGTTCCAGCATTACCCATTCCTGACTTCCCAAGGGCCAAGACCCCATCAACAACTGACACCAACAGGGAAGTACCATAGCAACAAATGCACATTTTCCCCAAAGACCCTCTAAGCCACCAAGCTTCAGTGACAAACATGTAGAAAATAGCAACTACCAGCAACCTCACAGAAGGGAGGGTGGGTGGGACAACATGCTTCCTCTGTTGACTTTCTAGAAAGGACTCCCAGAACCCTCTGCAGCTCCTTTCCATATGGTTCTTCCCCACCACCTGACCTCTGCCACCAATCAGGTAATATCTGCTGTTCCTTCCCAATCTATTAACTCTTTCCCCGGGGACAGTAGTCTAAGGCCTGGTGGATGTATAACTTCCTGATCTAGAAATGGGGCTAAACAGCCTTCCAGTAGCCAACAATAGACTGTGACTAATTGCAAGGTTATGCTGGCTGCTTGGAGAGCAGCCAGCATAACTGGAATCACCCCAATCTAGTCCAGGGACCACAATGCCACCAAGCAGGTGTTTTGGCTGTGTCGCCCAATCCTGCCCAACCCTCCCCAAGCAACACATTAAGTCTTCAGATTAGGGTTTGATTGCAGTATTAATAGAAAGGCTGATATTTTTTTTAATTTGCCACCTATAGGTGCCTACACATACCTGCACTAGCCTCCAAATCCTTCCTGTTTTGGCCAAATGCTGAGCTGTAGTAAAGTAAGTCAACTTTGGTTTCCAATATCACCAATCTTGTTGAGGATAAAAGGTCATAGGTTCTGATGACAGCAGCATGCTCCATTATTCATAAAATCACAGTGTTGTCTAATTTTCAGTCTGAAAAGCAGCACCATACAATGCCTACCTCCTTGCATGTATAGTACTAATTAAACAGACATTCTAAGAATACTTGCTGTACAAAGAGAAAAAAGCAACAGTGTTTTTCTGGCATACTTAAGGCTCAGAAGACCTTGTTTTAAACAGAACATATGGTACCATTGACACATTACTGTAATACAACAAGTCTTTTCCTTTTTGGTGTAACAGTTCCACATTCCATGCAATTTTCATGCATGTTTACTAGATGATCATTAAACCTAGAAGTTGCTTTATTTAAAATCACTGCTATGTACAGTAATACGTCTGACTCCAGTAAAGAGTCTTGCAGACTGACTGATTTTGGATACAGAACATTTGTGCTGTTATTAAATAGATCTGTAATATAACAGTGACTCAGAGAGCTTCACCCACAGGCAGTTACTTACAGACAGCTTCTGCACAATTGTTCAAAGCGGTAGATGTAAACCATGCACACAAGGTGGCGAATAACTTATTGTAAGACGCTATTTGTCATCATTGGCGGGTTACGGCTATTAGGTTGTTCTTAAAGGCCGTCTCCATCCAAAATGTATATTTCTGGGCTGCTACTACTTCCCTCGAGGCCATAACAAAGGCGTACATTGTGGATGGGGCCCAAGTTGTTTATTGTATGTTTTTGTTAAGGTCTGTTCCTCTAAAGTAGAGACATTTCTTGCACAGGATCACTTCTACATTGCTCCTAATTGCCCCTCATTTAGATGGAAAGTCCCTCCTTTGGAACCAAGTTCCTCTGTCCTTTTTTCCTTCACTGGTGTCTGATATAAAGACCTCTATATCAAATATTTCATTTGAGTAGAGGAAGTGTTTTGCTGCAATAAAATGTCATTCATTCTCTATAGTAATATAAGTATAAAGAGCACTTATGGGTTTATCCAATCACTTTTTGTGTATTACAGTGGACCTCTGCACCCCAAACATAAAAAGTCCGGTGCATGCAGCTCTGTATGCTAATCTACAAAATGCCTCAAGTCATGTTAATTAGAAGATTTCTGTGTTTACTTGCATTGTATTTTGTTGAACCTCCTTGTATTGAATATGCATTGGTGATGTAACCAGGACCTTAAAGCTGTCCACTTAGAAGGCTACATCACCAGTGCCAGCCACACACTGTATATGCATCCAACACAGCCATTTCAGCTGTGCTGAAAACGCCTTCACAGTGACCGACCTATCACCAACACTTCTCAATTATTCTCATCTCTTCAGGGAAGCCTATCCCACCTCAACCTAACCACTGAACCCTCACATTCTCAAACATTTCATCCCCACACAGCTACTTCCTTATGTATCACTGGCCCCTCCCTTTTATATTGTAAGCCCTCAGGGGCAGGGCCCTCCTTATCATCTTGTCTTGAATTGAATTGTAATTGTAATGTCTTCCTTATATTGTGAAGCACTGTGCAAACTGTTGGCACTATATAAATCCTGTATAATCATAATAATTACTATTTACATTTGGGAGCCAGGGTCATGTCACTCCAGTGACAGCCAATCACAGTGATCAGGAAGTCTGCTTGTGACCTGGTGGCCAGCGTTAAGGAGTTAAGGTAATTCCATTCACATATGCTGTGCAAAGACTAAGGAACAATTCACATTTCTATGTTCCAGTAATTTGTGTTTTACTGTGCGCTGTTCCAATGAATGGTTACATGTGAATACGAGTGCAGTGCATTGCAATGCTATTCCTTTTAAAGACACACAACACAGCCCTACTACAGAATCCTACAATGTGCATATATTCTGCATTTTGGTGTACCACGTAAAAAAAAGGGGGTAAGGTCTGTTTTTCCTGTATTAAGGTGTGCTGTCAGCCCCTTTAAGATGAATGTGTTGCCTTAGCACAGCAGTCCAAACCCACTGGGTTGCCCAATGTTTAAGTGATAACAGTCACCATCTCTCTATCTGGGATAGAGACAGGAATTAAAACATGTCGAGGGATTCTAATCCCTCTAATTTTTAATTAAATTGGACTTTAATTAGAATGGAGCCTTATGTATTTCCTTAAAGCTGAATTCTGGGTATACAATGTTATTAACGTTTGCAGTGGAGCTACCCAATCACTGCAAGGGTTAAGTGCTTATTTTTGCAAAGGGTCAAATTTAAAAAAAAGTTATACTCCATTTTTTTCCCTAAGCAAAAAACCGCACTTAACCCTTGCAGTGCTGGGGCAGCCCCACTGTAAGGTTAATAACATTTATATCCAGAGTAAAAACCTGCCCCTCCAAACTAGAGAGAGCCACCAGCTTCGCTCTCCTTTTGTTAACAATCAATCGAGGAAGGAAAGAACAATCTAAGCTCCAAAGCGCTTTCAGCGAGCCCTTCTTACAGACAAGAAGAAATCAGAATTTACTTTTTTTTCAGACTGAGCTTGTCTGGGTAATAGATCTGCGATCTGTAATCTTCAGCTTGAACAAGTGGACCTAAATCTGTCAAGGATCTGAAGAAAGAAAAAAAAAAAAAAATGAAACCGCCATTTACAACCTCAATGACCCAGTTTTGAGTGCTGAGGTTTTATTACCTATCATTTACTAAATTATTGTCCTGTAGGACAGTTGTCTCCCTAACAGTAACCATAATTTGTACCTTGTGTATTGACTTTCTGTTCTTTTTCACAGTCAGCATTATGCGGCATGCCAAAGCTCCTTTTTTTGAAACACAATCATTTTCTTTTTGTTTTAAGGACAACACTGGTTTTTTTTTAAAGCTCTACAGATTAAAGATTTTTTTGTAATTAATATGGGGACAGGACACATAATTGAAAAACAAAGATGCCCATGCTTCAATACACACCTTCAATCTGGAACTGTCTTCTGCAGTACTTCTTTTTTGCCACTAGATGTCCTCGGTCTTCTGGAAGCCTGACCTTGATTTGTATAAGCTTCCTGTTCTCCCCTGGCGGCACCTGCCCCCGAAGAACACTAATCTGGGCAGCACACACCCACGAGCAATCGTGTGAATCAGCCCTCTGCAAACTAAGATGTAGATTACTGTAAAAACTGTCATTATGTTCAACTAGGCTTTGCAAATGGAACAATGTTGAAAGTTGTTTCCTCTTGCAATTACATGTGCACATAGCAAATTGTAACATCTTTCGCCGAAGGTGGTCTGTTAGAATTGTCCTTATCTTTAATTTTTCTTTAATATATGATTTGTTATACTTTTCTTTAATAAATGATGTGTTATATATTCATCGGGCTGAATGAAAAAAAAAAAAACATTCCATCTTTGCTCAACCAAAAAAGGGCGAAGCATAAATGGCACAACATTTATTTTTGTAGCTGCAGAAGCCCGTGTTCATTAGCAGGAAACAGACGCTTCCCCTATGAAGATCTTCATCTTAATGTGATTGCAATATTCAGCAACCTGAATTTAGCTAGAATCATCACCTATGAAAAGTAGTACGTGTGTGAAAAGTGCATTAGCACTGTGCATAACCAGAGAAAGCCAAGGATGATTGATTTATCTGCATCTGAATACATTTAAAGAGGAACTGTAGTCTATCTAGCCGGATCAAATCTGTATATGGGTTGGGGGGGGTTGTTACAAGACAGTAAAATTGGGCAGCAACGTTGTCATCCTATGGATGGGGTATCTTTAAATGGCCTGGTAGGTTTAGATTAGACTTTTTAAGCTGAACCCTAGTGTCCCTTCTTATTTTAAGGGTTAAAAGCTAATTTTATACCTAGGGTGCCAGAAAAAATGAACTACTCACTTTTATCTTTTGCTCCCCTGGCAGCCTGTGCTCTCTTCTCTTGCCTGATGCTCCAGGTTGTGGGCACTCCCTCACTGTCCTCATGTACAGTGCAGGACAATTGATTGGGCATGTACTGGATGATCCAGAAAAAGTGAGGTGCTGGACTATTTTATCCACCAAACAGGACGCCGTGGCAAGACTTACTGAATTCACCTCGGCAGCTCTACTGCAAAATGAGCGGTTGTCCTACAGCGTCCTGAATTGAGAAATCAAATACTTGAGTACCAAACCATCAATTTGACAGTCCACAAAGTTTTATTGTTAGAAATGATCTAGCAACGTGAAGAAAAAGGGTAAACAACTCTTTTCAGGGGCCAACATTTCCGTCTTCATCAGGGCGAAAAAAAATGGCTAACGTTCTTAATGTATCAAGTGTATTCACTGTGCATCAAGCACCTATAACATCAAGGTGGTTGATGCACAGTGCATACACTTGATACATATCTAAGGGTTAATACCTTTTAGCACTGCTGCATAATCGACACGGGGAGGTTTGTTATCCTAAAGCGCAGATCATTATTGGATTCATGAGGTTCTTAATGGACTGCTACCTACAGGTTTTTGAGGGATATTCTCATGTCTATCCAGAGTGAAAAAAGAGCCATCTCAGTGTACATGTTGTTAGGATATTTGTGTCCTGCAAGGATATTTTTTATCCAGACTTCCACTAAAGGGCTCATTCACATGGTCACAGAGGGCCATACACCATCACGAAGAGGCTTATTTCTGCACCCAGGGGTCACAGGTTCTTGTGTAACACCACAGCCAGCAGCCTATACAAATCAATGACAGGCCGGCAGATGCCACAAGTAATTGCACCTCCAAATGGGTACATGCGTACAGGGATGGTTGAGTGGCCACTCCTCCATACCTCTAGACATGTAACTGATTGGACTTGCGTACAACCATGACATCTGCTTCACCCAAGGAGAACAGTGGGGTCGTTTCCCAACCCAAAGCCTGCTTACTAGGCAGAGAAAGCAGGTCATGAGGTCATCACTCTGCTCTCTCTTTCTATCAGAATGTTCCCGATCATCATATTTGCATAAATCAAACCTGGTTGGCCAGGTTGCTGTATGGGAGACTGCAAGAGGATAAAAATAATATATAATTTATTAATGGATACAAAACTGCACTAATGTGTTTCTCATATATCTGAAGTTCTGCTTTAAGCCAAGAAGACCATAAAAAAATCTTTACCCTTCTGCCTAAGTCCTAATCTGTCTCTCCTAGATCGGAATCAGCAATCTGCTCATTGCACGGTAGGTGAATACGAGGTCAAATCATCAGTGTGACAGTGAAGATAATCCCTGCGTGAATGTCACAAGAGCCTCATTCACTCTGGCAATGGCATGCATGCTTTAAAAGCATTTAAAGGACATTTCTAAATATATGTAATCATTTTAAATCACATAATTCGCACTGTGCGTTTACCTGTGTTTAGGTACATTCAGTTAAGCTATGATTAGTGGAAATAGAATTATCTGCACCCAGGTGCAGGTTATATATGCATATGCATCTAGATGCATATAAGCGCATGTAAACGCAACTACAGTGAAACATAGGAGAATGTTATCTGGAAAGCATCAAGTTTGGCTATACTTCCAAAATAATTTATCCTGCATTTAACTGCCCTCTCTCCAGCTATTATAAATAAATGGCCAGATAGAGCACCTACCAGAACAGGTCACCATTTTTAAATGACTTTTTTTCTGTGCCGCAGCGCACCCTTTAGCACACGCATTAGCACAGTAACTATGGTTGCAGCAACATTGAAGAGATCCCTAAAAAAGGTACAGAGCCAGTGAAAGATGAATTCATAAATAAGAGAGCTTCAATGGCCTGCAATGCCTCTTTAAAACTGAATTCCAGGCAGATATAAAATGTTCTGTCATTATTAATTCACTATTAGGCCTCATTCACACTGCCGGCCCATACAGATCCATGCGGCGTGCATGGCTGTATCAGGCCACTCCCAGAGAGGACAGGTGCTTTGTGTGATTGTATGCAGCAGCCTGTTCTTCTCTATGGGCGTACATGGCCATATGCTCACCCGAACTGCACATCCATGCAGGTGTCTGTGCTTGGACGCAGACAGGATCCATCCTGTCTGGGTATGAGTATGGACACCCGCACCCGCACAGAGCTGTACGGGCTCTTAGCAGTGTGAATGAGGCCTTATATTTTTTAAATGCATGCGCAAGTACCTGAATATGGTATCAAACTTTTGCAGTCTACTGTACAATCGGTACTGTAGAGCTCAAAGAGGGGGCAGGGGAAGCAGCAGAAGGAGCCAATCAACTGCTGGAGTGCAACAACCATGCACAGAGGAGAAGAGAGCAGATTTACACAATCTTTAACATACTGCACATTCACATCCGTAATTACCCTCAAAGAGCTTACAATCTAAGGTTCCTATCTCACATACTGTACATATAGGGTCAATTTAGACAGGAGTCAACTAACCAGTGACGTGCTGTGCCTTCTGTGCTGGGTGAGGCAGCCCCCAGCCTGCCAAAGCACCGCCGTGCTTTGCCATTGATCCAAGCCATCCACAGAGCTCACGCCTCTAACACAGAGTAGAGGCTGCGACAGCTCTTGCCTCACTGTTAGGTTACACAAGCAGTGGGGGAGCCCGCTGCTGTGTAACCTAACTACCTGTCAAAAGCCAGATGTAATTAACAGGCAGCGCTCCGTCCATAACAGGATTTCCCTGCTCTGTAACCTGTAAAAAGCTGGTCTGAATGGAGAAAAAGCTGTCAGCTTCAGACTTGAAGCTGACACCTTTTTTCTTCGTAATGCTAGGTGAGTCCCTGACCGCACATCCCTGCAACTAACCTACCAGCGTGTCTATGGAGCGTGGGAGCAAACCCAGACAAGCAAACAGGAAAAACATGCAAACTCCATGCAGAAAGTGCCCTGACCAGGATTCAAACCAGGGACTTTCAGGGATACAAGGCAGAAGTGCTAACCTTTAAGCCATTGTGCTGATATAGCTCTCAACTTGGGTAGTATAAGAATCTCCCAGGTTATTCAAACCACCATTGCTTGTCCACCACTGGAATGTGAATTCCAGGGGAAGTGGGTTAGCCATTAAGGCACAATTTTCACCTAATTCTATAAAGTTATTGCCTTTCATTGCAGATATGGGAGGGGTCATATAACAAGGCTTTGAATGTGCCAATCAGGTTTAGAGTCATGTTTCCAAAGTTGGCTCATCCCCAATCTCCAAACAATGCAAACAAAGGAAATGCCGTAGGGTCATTTGGGGTGTTCCTGGAAAAGCGGACTCCATCCTTCCCGTATCCTCCTCCTCCTCTTCCAGTAATAGACAGTATCCTTTTATCAAAAAGGCGATATCATAATTGTATTAACCTCTATTTAATTCCGCAGGCCAGGTGCACCTAAAAAACACCACATCTGAGCCGATAGGAAGCTAATTAATCTAAATACTTTAGACAGGATCGCCCTCAGCGGAGGATAGGATCTCCGCTGCCTTTGTTGTAGTGCTAAAGACCTTTCTACAAATCCCGGTGTGCAGTTTATTCGTGGAAAAGAGATACAAACAGATGATACCTATCTATCCATCATGAGGCAGGAGAAGAGGACATTTACAGGAAAAGACCACTTACGGCCGTATTAGTATGTATTCAGACAGCAAATTTCCAGTAAACTTCTATTAAATTATGCACCTAAGGCCGAAATCAATGAAATGGATTTCTCCTCCTCGCTGCACTATTTGATTACATAAAGCACCTCCGAAAAACTTTGCTTCCGTCAATCACGCCTGAATCATTATCAGCAGAGGAAACTTCTCATGGGAAAAGGCTTACGTGATTGGACGATGTCCGACAAGCCAAGAAGAATGGAGGAGGTATCACATTAACCCTTTTTTATTTTAAACAATCTAAAGACTTCTAGTTCCCTTCCTTACCTATTGAGCGCTTTAATGCATGCTTGCTGAATGGCGGTAGTGCTCAATATGAAGATTCACATTTTATATTCAATGGTGCCCATTCACACTAGCAGTGTTTCGTCATTTTTCACGTGAAAAAGTTCATGAGTTTTTTCAGACACAATCACAAGTTTTTTGAACCATAGACTTTGATGGGTTCCAAAAGAAGTCACCTGAAATTCAAGGTCCAATGCCAACTCTGGTGCCCCCATGAGGTATAGCATCTGAATAAAGGTGTTTACACATTAGACCTTGGAGTGCGGGTGACTTCTTTTCCAAAACTTGAATTGACATGGAACCATCCACTGTTCATACCAGCACCCAGCTTCTGAACTTTGGGATTCCGGTCTGGTGTGCGGTTGGATTTAGACTATTATAAACTTTGATGGAAGCGCCTGAGAGATGTGTGGTTATGTTGAGATTTTGTCCCCAACAACCATCTCCTTCTACTAGTAACTAGCTTTCCATTAGATTAAACAAAAACCCTCAACAAGCATAAAAGCAACGGAAAAAGCAAGTGCAAATGTGCATAATGTGCGTAACAAACACTCAAAACAAGGAAGACCTCCCATGAAAATATAATTGGCCACTTTATATATAGTATTGTAAGCAAAACCGTACATTTTCCCTTTTCACATGGGATGATTGTAGAGGATGGAGTAGAGGATACTTCCTAAGACTCCCTTAGATCTCACATGCTGTATACCAATCTACTGAGATGAATCAAAAGAGCTGAGGGTAGACTATTGGTGTAGTAAAAACGTACAATGATTGCTCTACAGAACCTCTGAATATAATTGAATGCAAATAGATATATAAATAACACCTAATGCACAAGATAATGTACATTCTTTATGTTCCTCTGCAAATTCTTAGAATGTAACTTAACCAACGCTCATAAATTGGTCGCATTTTCCTTTAATCATCTATCCTATTGTAACAATAAAAGAAGCAGAGTATCAATACATTAAAGGGATGATGTCTCAAAAAACTGAAGAAAAATTCATACAAGTTGTTTCAGAAATATACTGAGGCAAATATCATACTAAGGCAGGCCATAGAGACCGACGAACATTAGACATTTATATACAAGCTATTCATTTGACTAAGTTTTCTGGGCCAGTTTTTGTCTTAAAGTTGACCTTCACCCCCTTTCACTATAAATCACATCAGTATGCAGCTCTGCATGCTGATTTGAAATCATCTTACATTCATTAGTTAAACAAACATGTTTTGCTATTTCTTACAATTATTATTTTTCTACTTTCTGGTCCTCTTCGGGATTAGTGATGTAATCGGTGCCAAAACGTTGCATCCTGGAAAGGTTACATCAGAGCATTGCTGGGAAATCTTATTTGTAATCTCATGATATCTCAGGGAAAGGCATTTTCCTCCCCTGAGATGATGTGCATGGTCATATGTCTTAATCACGTGTGCCAGAGTTCCAGGACGTAAAGAGAGATCTAGTAGCCTGCCCTTAGTTAAAATGGCCACTGTAACATGAATGAGAAGGAAAACAAAAATAAGGTATGCAAAAAAACCAAAACACATGTAATTATGTATAATGGGATGCCTGCCTTTACACGCACATGAACTTTAATGGCATCCCAGTCTTAGTCCGTAGGTTTCAATATTGAGTTGGTCCAACCTTTGCTGCTATAACAGCTTCAACTCTGCTGGGAAGGCGCTCACAAGGTTTAGGAGTGTGTCTATGGGAATGTTTGACCATTCTTCCAGAAGTGTATTTGTGAGGTCAGGTACTGGTGTTGGACGAGAAGGCCAGGCTTGCGGTCTCCGCTCTAATTCATCCCACAGGCGTTCTATCAGGTTGAGGTCAGGACTTTGTGCAGGCCAGCCAAGTTCCTCCACCCCAAACTCGCTCATCCATGTCTTTATGGACCTTGCTTTGTGCACTGGTGCGCAGTCATGTTGGATCAGGAAGGGGCCATCCCCAAACTGTTCCCACAATGTCCCATGAAATTGTCCAAAATGTCTTGGTATGCTGATGCCTTAGAGATGAAATGTTCTTTAATAGGTCCGTTCATAAATAACAGAGACAATTGGGAAAATGCAGCATTATGGCCACTAGCTGGCGCCAAGGATAATAGGAAGTAAATACATTCTGCCTCATTCTCACAACAGCTGGTTAACCTGCACAGAATGAATGTACCTGGATGAATAAGCTATGTGATTTTTTTGTGTTTTATAAATAGGCCACTTTATGTGAATGTTTCCAACCCCTGCAACAGTTTTTGCAACTCATGCATAATAAGGAAATACTCGGGGATATTTCATATAGCACTGTGCTGTTATTGTGCAGCACAGGAAGGAAATGATGATCAATGGAGCTGCAATCGTATAGTAAATTGTCTCTGACCGTATCGTTGCTCCTGTTCTGCACTGCCTTGCCATACATGAAATATCTCTTAGTAAATATTCTCAGGCTTAGTGTATTCAGTCCCAATAATGTCACTATTGGTATTCATCAGTAAAGTACATGCAGCAGACATGGTAAGTTGTTTCAGACGGTCGGATGCCTTCCTATAATAAGCAATTATAAAGGTCTGTTTACAATTAAAAAATACATAACATGATGTTGGTCAGGACACTTGTACAGTCGTTATTTGGTGTCATGCTGATTTTTTTTCTCAATTAAAATAAATTGGATTTTTTTTTTTTTTAGTTGAGTCCTTTTTTTTTTAACTAATTACATGATTATGTCTTGCTTTCAGATCCCAGATAGTTGTTCTTTTGAAGCAACAGTGGTTTGGTTGCAATGTATTTTCCTTTCTTATATTAGTTGGAAGGGTATCACTGTTCAGATAGTTTGAAGCAAACCCGAAAGCAAAAATGTAAATATATTGCAGCTTACCAGTCCTTAGATGCGGTGTCCACATTTGTATCCTTTTTTTAGGCTTTTATTTTTATGTTATTCATTTCTCCTGGTGATCTGGCCAGTAACACATGTCTTAGGCCCAGTGCAGACCTGAGAAATCCAGGACGCCCTTCCTGGGATCGCTCGGTCGTGCACAATTTCAGCCAGCGATTGCCGCGGGGCCCCATTGATTTCAATGGGGTCACATCCACGCGGCATTCACAGAAAAAAAGGAACATGTACCTTTTTTTTGCAATACACGACGCGCGGCTCTTTTAGTCGTGTTCGGATGCATGGGCGGAATCGCGGCGGGAAAACGCGCGATCCGTCCGGCGCGACTGGGTGCCATTAGAAAATAATGGCACCTAGAGCACAATCGTCGGTGATGGGTGACCGCTCTATATGACTTTGTGAGTGCTGTTTAATGTGAGATTGCAATCACAGAGTCGGATAGAAGTGACATTTCAGGACTGATCAGCTGTTCCAGGGCAGATCGGTTCTCCCGCACATATGATCTGTGATGGCCATCTGCCCTGGAACAGCTCACAAAGCGCTGAAATGCTTGACCCATTGGCGGTCAAACATTCCATTGCCGAAAAACTGGACGGGATTACGTTAAAATGTGTGACCACATGACTGGTCACACATTCCAACATAGGGGTCTATTCACAAAGCTGCCGAGGGCAGCCGAGTGAATGACCGATCAGAAGTGAAGTGAGCCGAACACTGTTCGGCTATTCACTTCAGGCTGGTACGGCTGATTTCAGCCGTATATCGGCTGAAATCAGCCGTACATCGGCTTGCTTCGTGTGGATTCGGATCAGCCGAACATGCTCAGCATGTTCGGCTGACCCGAAGTGCAGAAGGAGTTCGACTCAGCCGATCCAACATCTGGATCGGCTGAGCCGAACCTCCGGCAGGCTTCTCACTGCTGTTCGGTCTATTCTGAAAGATCCCGAACAGCAGTGAGAGAATAGCCGAATGCCGCCGAGCGGCATTTGGCTCGGCTGTTCTGCT
>NW_017307891.1:154500-157453 GCF_000935625.1 Nanorana parkeri
CACGGCTGGCTCCGCCCAGCTGTCAGAAGCAGGCTGTCGGCCGGCCAATGGCCGGCCGCTCGGCCAGCTTCATCTTTCAGCACGGCTCAGCGCTCGACTGAGCCGCTTGGCCGTGATCGGGAGCTGTACGGGCTATTGTGAATAGCCCGTACAGCACCCCCACGGTTCTCCTGAACCGAAGGGGTCCTGGTGCCGAAGCTAGCCGAAGGATCGGCCGAAGCTACGGCCAGATCCTTCGGCAGCTTTGTGAATAGATCCCATAGTCTCAAACTTTGATAGAACACTGGCCCTTAGGGTGACAACCCTCACTCACTGTGCTTTGTCTATGGAGGGTTGTGTTGTCACCCTCGGACAGAAAGTGTGTTATTAGCAGGATCACTAGGTCACTGTATTTATGGAGGAGAAGCATTGTCACCCATCTGATTTGGACTAAACATCTAGCCGCCTCTTCATCTCCATTACATAGGGAGGAGGAGGTTGTGTAGTTCACAGAAGACAGCTGGGAAATCTAATAACAATTTTTGATATTTCAGCTCTGTGTATAGGACTCTACAATGTCACTGGAATTGTGGCAGGATCAAGAGGTATCTTTCTGTACTTGTAGAAAATGTACTGAGCCTGAAAAATAAAGCTAATGCAGCCACGGCAGGAAGGATTGGTAAGCTGTAATATATTGAAACTTTGTTCTTGGGTTTAGATATACTTTAAAGCAGAACTCTGGGGAAAATATTTCTTAACCCTTGCAGTGGGGCTATCCCTACCCTGCAAGGGTTAATTGCTTGTTTGTGTCTAGGTTCAGAAATAACAAAGTTACACTCACCCGATCCTTGGAGACGACTTGCTCTTAGCCCAGTGCTTCCAGGTCGCTCCCCCTCCACTCCAGCAGGCTAAGTATCCTTGAGTCATCATGTTGTATATAAGTATATTGGACATGAGGACGCCATCACTGCTGCGGAGCAGGAGAGAGGTGGAAGAGACCAGTCTAAGAGCAGGACGGCTCCAAGGATCAGATGAGTATAACTTAGTTTTGACCTAGACAAAAATGAGCACTTAACCCTTGCAGTCCAGGGGTAGCCCCATAGGTGGGCATGCATCAGCCTCTGGGAGTCATACTTATGGATGTGAGAATCTTGCAATGCCTCATGGGATTTGTAGTTGCGCCACAGCTGGAGGGCCGGAGTTTGTTTGCCCACCCCTGGACTAGAAGCTACTCATTGCTCACTATCTATGTCAGTGCCATGACCTTCCCTGACCTGTAAATTTACTGCTTATGGTTCTGCCAATGTGGGCCATTTGTAGACAAAGGATAACAGAATACCAATCAGTCTAACGATGCGTTTCACAGCTGATGGCTCTACAAAACCAAGGCCTTCATCTGCATGCCGCCATCCGTGTAAGCACACGTCCCCCGGGATAAATAGCAGCATTATAATGACAACCCCAATGGTATAAAAATCAGCCGTAAAATATCTAAAAAAGAGTTTCACGAAGTCACTCCGAGAACTTTTATATTCCCCCAGCTAAGCCGGCTGCCTTGTAAATTTTGGAGGTTGCTTAGCAACGCTTCCCATCCGTGCAGCTGTGATGTCTATTAACAGGTGTTATCCCAGGTTCCTCGTTTAACCTCTCGCCTGCTGAAGAGCTTCTGGTGAGTCGTGCGTACGAGACATTACAACGCTGGCCCCTCCTTCTACGAATAAACCACTAGGGCCTGTATGGAGCCATAATGGCACTACTAGGTTATGCTGATGGATAAACCTCATGTAAAATTTATTTGTCTCTGTTTACACTGAAACGGATTACAACACTGCAACGTGCAAACGTCATAACATATGATAATATGATATGATAATTATTTAGCATATAGTACTATCTTGGCTTGAGTGGATGAAGGAATCTTCCCAGCCGGCCTTTGTATTCTGACAGCCAGTGCCCAGTTGTTGGAAGTGATGGGCACACAGAAGGCAACAATCACTACATATAAGAGATTTTTTTCAAGTAAGTTTTGATTGCATTATTAAAAACAACTCTAGTATGTATTCCTATTACAATGCTGATGTTATACCAGGATAGGATATGCTGAGACTTTGGAACTCCTTTAAAGTGTATCTACACCCAATAGGAAAATTGAATATATTGCAGCTTACCAATTCTTACATGTGGTGGCTGCATTGGTTTTCTTTTTTAATGTTTTTTCCTTTATTATCACCTGGTGATCCGGACAGTAATTCTGCTATTTTTCAAATTCCTTTACCAGACCAAGCTGTCCAGAAAAAGTGCAGACAGAGGGATGAGACAAGCCATTTAACACTAACAGAGGTGTCTACAATGATCAGCTTTTATTCATTCATGTAAAACCTGTTGCTGTAACTCCTTAAAAAGTGTTAGCTGGACTACGGATTAAATTTTTTGGTCAAGTCCATCGAAGCCCCCGTTCACACCAAGGCGTCATTGTTTTTGCGCATTTGTATGTGCCTGGCACATGAAGACGCGCGGTTTGACTGGCAGCTCAAGAAACATTGCGGTCAATGGACGGATGCGCGTACACACAGAAAGGTGCAACATGCTTCTGCCGTGCGCTTTACCTGGCATTTCCAATAAAGTCTGTGGGGGAAAAAATTAGCTTAAAACTGCCAAAAAAAAGCGTATGTACTTTTTTTTTCCATTTGGCCTTTTGCTGCTGGCATTTTGCTGCTCAGGTGTGAACAGTGGCCTTTGTGTTGGGTGTTTAAAAGCTTTTTCTACTGCTCAGAAACACCTAGATGTGAATTAGGCCTTACTGTACTAGTCCATCTAACACCACCCTCCCCGTAGGGTGACAATGCTGCAGTCTGGTGGCTCCATTGCTCTTCCACAGAGTGAAGCCACCACAAGACAGGAAGTGTGTTACTGGCAGGATCACCATATGAAAATAAAGGGGGGGGGGGGGAAAGACAAAAAAAAAAAAACAAAA
>NW_017307891.1:157697-163524 GCF_000935625.1 Nanorana parkeri
AAAAAAAAAAAAGGGGGGGGGGGGGAAAGACTATAAAAATAAAACAAATGCAGTCACCTTATGTAAGAACTGGCAAGCTGCAGTATATTACATGTTATTTTTTTGGGTTCAGCTACACTTTTATCTTCTGATTCATATTGAATATTATAATCCATTCCTGAATTACTATAACTTGCTCCAGATTCAGTAAATAGTATCATATTAACGTTCTTTGCTTCCGTTGCTTGTATTCAAAGAAAATTAGACACAGAAATTCTAGTACAATGTAAACAAAAGCTAACTTCAAATCTGCTGATAATTGGATTTCACATCTTAACAGCTACCCACCAACGTGTGATTTTTGGATATAACATGTAAGCTTTAAGAAAGTTACTGTAATTTTTTTTATTTTTTTTTATTTATCAAGTGGGGTTGGTAGTGTTTGCAGCCCTAAGGTTATGTAAAAGATTAAAAAAAAGGAACTTTGAATATTAATGCTACCAACACCTGTGCTTCCCCAGGCTTATGTCCAATATGCCTTGTTAACACATGGATTCTGATGAGGAAATCAACAAAACCTCTCCTCACAATGAACTGTATAGGAAGTTTGTTTAGGAAAAAAAAAAGTTACAAAGAAAAAGTACACATTAAATACAATAAAATAAAGATTTGGAAAGAATTAGCACTGCTGTTGAGGTGACAGTTGGTTTCCAAAGCCTAGCGTATCTTTTTAAACAGTTGTCACATAAGACCTCCTGAAATACTCTAGTCATGTTAACCCATCAAAACTTTGTAAAAGTCGCACATCAACAGTTACAAGAAATTTTATTTTCTGTTATTATGGAACACTTTATCAGCTTAACTGAGACCTATAGCCTGAAATGCTTCACTCTCTAATACGAGGAGACTAAAGTTGGCCTGCTGACTCAACCAAAATTCCTCCAGTGCGTGGCCCTCTCGGGACTCCCGTTTGACAAAAGTCCATTTTTAAATTTGACTTTTGACGAATGAGTCGGTCCTACAAAAGAGTCCTTTAGCCCTCAGATAAAAAAAATGTGCTCCCAACACAACCCCCACAACTTAGCTACGACTAAGGCCCATTTTGGGGGCTGAAACATGTAAGCATTTGTTTGTTTGCTGCTTTTATGCCTTTTTGCAAATAAAGTATTGGATGGACGGATCCCCTTGCGAGTGTCGGTGATTCACCTATTGCTCAGCAAGGCTCCAGCAAAAGTTTTACCAGGCACTGAGGTTCAAGCAGCGGGAATGGAGACAAGACGGTTGAGCTGCACCATGTTTCTTAATTGCTCCCACCACAACCCTACATTTCTGCACTACAGTGCCATCTTCAGGGGAGTGCAAAGTGAGGATAGTGCACTGTGTGCCTTACAAGCAACCACATGTATTGAGTGGTCCAGTTGGCCAAACGGTGACTGCAGCCAATGTACAGCAACATATCCATTGCTATCAAAATACAATAGCCCCCATCCAAGTTGAACAGAACCAAACATTTTTTCCTCCAGCCCCATGGTTAGTGTATGGCCATACTAATTGTCTTTTAACATTTTTTGAATGAAGATGATGCACTTATTCCTCTGAACATCTTACCTTTATGACATAAGGAAATTACCTATTTAGGCATTACATATATATATATCACTCTCCCAATTAAGTATCCAATGTGTATCTTTCTGATCAGAGATGGACTCCTTGTCTTACATCCATCTATACTACTTAAAGGAAAATTGAGCATCATATGTTTGTTCTCTATTTTGTACCTCTTATCTTTCCTTATTTTTCTGTAAATCCTCTTATTCCTCTTATTTTCTCATACTTCTTGTTCACTTATTTAACCTTCCATTGCTGTCTCAATTCTCTCAACTATTCTTTTATTTTCCTTGTGCTTCTTCCAAGCAATCACATTTCATTATATGTGATTGCTTGGAAGAGGCACAATGCACAATGCATTATCCTCACTTTGCACTCCCCTGAAGAAGGCACTGTTGTGCAGAAACATTTAGGGTTGGTGGTGAGAGCAAATGTTTATTAGCTGAGAGCTGAAGGACTCCAACATTAGCAAGAGAAGAGAAGGAAACTCAATGTAGCATTGATGGGCATAATTATAGTGACATCAAAGCGGATACTTACATAACAAAGGAATTTTATATGGGATGGCTCGCTATTAATACTAAACTCAGTTGCCTAAATCTGGATCTACAGATCTTTTTGACAAACAGTTTTTTTGCAAAAGAAAACACTTGCTTATGCATTTTCCATAATATACTCAGTCTGAGTTGTGACAACTTTCCTTTAGGCGAATGGTTAAAACGACAGTTGTGGACTGCTAAAATGTTAACAAAAGATGTGTCGTTCTGTTGAACCAGCCTTCACTCACTTTTAGCACAATTGTATAGCTAAATGCAGATCTTTCAAAAAGAGGGAAAATGAGTTGTATGTCCAAAGTCCATATAAGTCCAAAAACAAAATATCAGTAAATACTCATCATTAAGCACTACACACAATCCAGCTGCCATTTATCACAATCACGAATCAATTCTATACCAAACACCACATGTAAGAAATATAGCTAAAGTGCCTTTAATAGTTAAAGCTGAACTCCAGGCAGACATAACAATACACTAACTAATGCAGCGTGTGACCTGGACTTTACCTTGGTGTCAGTCTCTTATAATACTCATGAAGAGTACAACTGGGAGACAGAAAGGAAGCATTAGAAGCCAATCAGGTTTGCTCCATGTACATGTGGTGAGAAGGAACATGCTGACCAAAGAAGAGACCACAGTGATGATTTATCTATTTGCTTCTGCTCCTTCACTGCCCAAAACAGATTTCCTGGTCAATATTAACCCTTTGCTTTACAAGCAGCCCTTATTTAATCCTTGTTCATCTAGTGACACAGTTGCTTTGAATCTTTCAGTAGCAAGATATTAAAATTACCCAGGTAGCTTAGATGCTAATCATTGTGTTACTTATTCTCAAGGGCTAGGTTATATACAAGTAATGGTGTTGTAGTGTTACATACTTTGCAGTATCAATTTTTGCTTATACTGACCACTTATGTGCTGATGTCACACTTGCATCTTTGTGAGTTGTTGCCAGTGACAGGATCACTACAGTGGGCAGGAATATTCACTCCTATGTCCAATATGATACTTCCTTGGTAGTCAGATGAGCAAGGTATCACTTTTTATACCGGTTTTGACTCTGTTCCATCATATCCAGCTAAATAAAGAATCTGCAGGCCTTGAACAGCACACAGCCGTGTTAAGACAAACAACTCCTGAAATTCAGTTTGTCTTTTCAAACTACACGAGTGTCAATTTTGATAAACTTCACCTTATTCAAATACCAAAAATTGTCTCCAGATACTGGTGAAAACTGCAGGCAAAATACTAACAAACCAGATGAAACAGAAGTGTGCTTCTGTGGAGAGCAGCGGTGAATGGAGAGCTGAAAGCAGAAAATCATCTCTTGTTTTTATATAAATAGGAAGGCAGAAATAACATATGAGGCCTCACATTTTATTACCCTTCCAGACATCTCTATTTGCAAAGATAGAGTTGCCTTCGAAATCTTAAAAAGTGAAAGAAAACCAAAGCAGTGGTAAGTTTCACCACCCAGCAGGGAATGCTTATTTCTTCCAATTAAATGTGCACTGAAAATCAAATGCAAGTCAACGTGACAACTATATCACTCAGGCTGAATTTCTTTGCCAGTAACTGTTTTGTGATTGGCTGCCTCAGTTGCCCATAAGTTAAATAAAAAGACTTAAAAGGATCTATTTATAAAAAAATTGCATCACTTTTCCTCGAGTGATACTACGTGTACATTTGTTCTGTGCGAATAAACCAGCTGTTGTGAGAATGGGGCAAAATCAAATGAGCTTAAGGCTTTTTTTCTTTTGGTCCAATGTTTTTTAAATATTATAAGTAGAGATGAACTCAGGTTCGGATTGAGCCTGGCAGAAGCTAAGCTCCTCTGAACTCAGAAGGGACATGAGCCCAATCAGCTGCAGGCCGGGCATTCTCCACCCTACATCTGCACATTAACAAAGAGGGGGGATGCTTGTGCTGACATTACTGACCCTTTTTGGTCACATGGCCATATTAGGTCAATGCCATTGAGCAAATACAGCCATGTGGCCATATTAAGTCAATGACATCACAGTATCCCACACCTTTGCTTATGTGAAGCTGCAGAAGGGGAATCCACCACCCACAGCTGATTGGGCGGCAGTGTAAGTAGCTTCCTTTTGGGTTTAGAGGAGCTCATGTTTGGACTGGGTTTGATCCAAACCTGAGCTCATCCCTAATGGGCAGAAATTAAAATACTCCATTATGGCCACTAGATGAAGCTGAGGATCATAGTAAATCTTTGTAAAAAGAGTTACAATCTAACAATTCTAAAGAATGCTGGAGGTAATTAGCAGATAAATGTAACCATTGTTGCTATGGGCATACAACTTTAAAGGAGAACTATGGGGTAAGTGTTTTTCCCCATAGTTCTCCTAAGGGTCACGGTGAGACATATACTGGCGTCCTCCCGTGACTCAAAGCTCAGTATATCGTGAGCTACAGCTCAGGGTATACTGAGACCGCCGCAGCCGGGGGGGGGGGGGGGGAATCCCAGCATTACTGTTGAGATCCACCCAGCTACGTGAGTGACAGCAGGCTCTACCTATCTAGATCCCATCCGTTCTGCCAGTTAGCGCTGGAGGATCGGAGTGGGGAGGGGAGAATCCCTGCAGGGAACCGTGAGTGACAGTCATGGCTCTCTGCAGGGAGATGATCGAGAAGTGAGCGAGCGACTGTATGTGTTCACTCACTTCCCGATCTATTGAGTCGACGTGTGACAGTATCATTGTCACACGTCGGCTTGAACTATGAGGTTGACTGAAAATCTCTCACCTCATAGTTCTCCTTTAACGAAAGGATAAGGATCTTTAGTTTAGCTATGTGACATTACTTTTAAAATATAATTGAATTGCATTTAGCTGAAAATAACCGATACTTTATTTTTTTAGATTAGGGATCGTTAGTCTGGTTTGTTAACTTTGTGAATTTAACCTATTGCCAGGAATGTGTATTTTAGTCACCATCCTTGACCAGGCATGTTAAATGGTGGAAAAAATAATGTTGCCCTTTTTTATTTTACTATAATTTTTGTATAATTAAATTGATCAATTTGACATCTCAAATATTTATTATTTAATAGAAAAACAGCCATGAAAATTTGTGAGCGGCCAGCAAAATAAAAAGTCAAATTTTGCTGGCCGCTTTAAATAAATATTCACACCTTGTATACTGGACAAAAAAAAAACAATCTTAGAATATTATGTAAATTCTCCCAGCACAAGCCAAAGCAAATGAATACATTTTGTGCCCTTAACACTTTGATTAGAGATTATGCAGACAATGTATTTTAAAAAGCACACTGCCTGATAAATGCAATGAGAGGGAATTATGTAAATTTTGGTACATTAGATTGATTTGCTTGAAATGAAACCAGTTACCCTGGATGTTTTCAGAAAGAGGCACAATTATTATGATTGAGAAACACCGATGTTAATGAAGTGTGCTACCGTTAATCAATTCCTCCCTCCGTAGTAACAGCGCAGGCTTGTATCTTATCCCACAGCTCTTGCAGCTTAGATTGCTCTCTGCACAGCATCAAAACTAGAATGAAACCCATAGATCATGCTGGGAGGGAACACACTACAGAGGTGTATACATGTTCGTGGTGTGTTTATAAGGTTAGTAAATCAACCCCAATAGATCAATAACTACTCGTGGTTAAAATCAGAAGTTTGTATTATTATTATTATTAT
>NW_017307891.1:163652-165336 GCF_000935625.1 Nanorana parkeri
TATTATAATATAATTAATGTATTTATTATTATTATTTATTTATTTATTTGTATTAATTTCTGTTTGATTTGGGGGATTTCCCTTCACTATCTGTTCTACAGACACAACAGTAAGAGGAAATCTCTTAAAGTAAGACAAAATGCCTTCTAAGACTTGTCACAAGAACAGGTGTCCCCCGTTTGAAGATTTCCCCTCACCTCATTACTGGTGGCAACCTAAAAACGTTGGATTTACATTGTTTTTGGTCCTGGTGACAACAGTGACCAAGACAAACAGAGAGTGTAAATCAAGGGAACAGTGGCACCATTAAAACCTTCATAGAGATTTTTACCCTTCAACATAAAAAGATAAGATTTTGAGCTAGAGATGTGCTTCAATAATTTCAGCTCATGTGTTTATATATATCACTTCATGACCATATATAATAAACGTGGCTCAAGTTCACTTAGCTGCACAAATATGTCAATGCAGGTGCACATCCAGTTCACAATCTGCCTTTGTGCTCTATAGTTAGGTTATAGTATTGACAATTCCTGTAGATTAATATTTTAGGGTTTCTATAGTTTCATTGCAGGATGCCCATTATAGTTAATACATTGGAATTTGATCAATATGCTGATGCATGTCCTGTGGATCACTGCGGTGCGGGTGGTTTTCCATTACTCGCTATACCTCCGTCTTAGCACTCTTCCCTGCGGATATGTCGTTACACAGGCATCAGATGCTAAAGTGGTTTCAAGATACAAATGGAAACATATCGGTAACATGTCCATGAGGTACTAATGGATGACTCAAATTTAATATTGCTCATTAATCCATTACTGTGAAGTTCACATTATTACCGGCAGGGATCAGAGCTAAAATAGGACCAAAATATCATATCAAAAAAATACTGTATAATAATAAATAATAAAAGTATAGGAAGGGGACTAGATAGATAGATAGATAGATAGATAGATAGATAGATAGATAGATAGATAGATAGATAGATAGACAGACAGTTCATGCTTACAGAACAACATGAAAATGACCTTATGAGTATGCTGCTGCTCTGTAATTTCCCAATCAGGCAGAGTAAATCTTGGACAAGGACTTAAATGCACTGTAGTCTGTAGAGAATCTGTGCTGTCTGGCAGAGGTGCGTGAATCACAATAGAATTACTGATGAAATTACTAATGGATAAGGCTATGTAAATGTAAAAAGTGTGTAATTATCTGTTGGTTTTTTGGGGGTTTTTTTTGAGGGGAGGAGGTTGGTGTAACACAAATTCAGACCTGATCTGTATCCGGTGCACATTTCCTGTGTGATGTCAAGAAGCCTAATTATCACTCCCAGTTCTTGGGACTACAGAATATTTTTTCCATATGTAGTGGATAGTGAGATGGGGGGAGGGTTTTAATAGATTAGGAAAAGACAACTGACACATATCAGTCCACAAAACTAATGTGCCGTCAACGCACAACTGGACATAGGAGTTGAGTGCATTTGTGGCAGATCAACTGGTAATTTTTGTACTTGGGAGGTCTTTACAGGGATGAAACATGGGGAAACATACACATACTGTATTTCAGAAATATACTAAATATACTTTATATAGTATATTTATTTACTTATTTATTACAGGTATTATTTATATAGCGCCAACAATTTACAGAACACTTTACAGTGCACATTCACATCAGT
>NW_017307891.1:167555-198503 GCF_000935625.1 Nanorana parkeri
TATATATATATATATATATATATATATATATATAAATATATATAGCCTTGACATACACCTTAAGTGAAGTTACACTGTGAGGTAGCCCTGGTGTGGAGTTGGTATACACAAAACTAACATAAAAACCATTTATCCTCAACGGGCCACACACAGAGCATCCTGTCTACCTTTCTTAACGTCTTTGCACATTCCTCTAGGTAACTGTTAGTACACTCAATGAGTCACAACCTAGAGCCAGATTCTGTCTGGGGCACTTTTTTAAGTTAAGTTGAAAGGTCTTTGCTATAAAAAGCTTCAACACACAGCAGATTGTGAAGTCTCTTAAAGAAATGCATTAGAAAAAAATCTAAGGCCACCATTTGATGAGGTGCAGGATGAAAACTGGCTCTGTGGATGAGATAACAGTATCAGCCCTACCTTTCACTCATCGGCTTCCCATAACACCAGGAGATGACAGGCAGATTAGTCTCTTTGCCTCGTCCCTGTGCAGACCACCTACTCGTATGCAGGCCTCATGCTTATATAATTCTGGCTTCTTCTGAAATTGTTTAGTCTAAAAGATTCATCTGCTAAACACCAGAATTTCTTTATTAGACAGTTTTTTTTAGACACTTCTTGGGATAAAAAGATGGTCATATAAACAATGGGAACATATTCTTGCCTTGCTTCCTTTGTCTGTGTTTGCTTGTGAATGGAGATTATTTGACCTTAGGTGACTCTTAATGGGAAAGTATAGTGAAATTACGCTGAACAAGTATTTGAGTTATTCATGCAATGTTTACCTTAAAGAGACCTGTCGCCAGACGATTCATTTCAACAAAAACATCCCCATAAGATTATGCATTTAACATATTTTATGCATGTTATTTACCTATGAAGGCCTGCTGCCCTGCTGGGCGCCACCATCTTGGAAGCCCCAGTAGACTCAGAGTTGTCACTCAAATGACACTCTGTAATATTCCCCTTTAACTGTCCCTCATTTGTAGGGACTGTCCCTCTTTTGAAACCAGATCCCTCTGTTTCTCTTTCTTTCTCAGTCTTTGGTCTGATGTATATATTTTATCCAGCCTCTAAATGACTGCAGTTGGTATTTCAAAATGTCTGTATAAAGGAAAGGGTGTGTCCTTTGCCTACATGCTCTGTACTTCAATGTGTCCCTCTTTCCCATCTCAGAATGTTGGGAAGAACGGCAAGACCCGGTGGTATCTGTGATATAACAGACCTGGTCAACAAAAAAAGTCAGTGTGAGGACATATTATTACTATTATTATTATTATTATTATTATTATTATAATACAGGATTTATAGAGCACCAACAGTCTGTGCAGCGCTTTACAATATAAGGAAGGCATTACAATCAAAATACAATTCAATACAAAATGGAAAGGAGGGCTTTGGCTGTTACTTAGCTCTGCCAAGATAGAGCACTGCAGCATAGAGCACATGTGCTGATGGGTGGAGCTGTTACTCAGCTCTGCCAGTATAGAGCACTACAGTGTGGGAACAGGCAGCAGCATTTGAGAAAACGTATTTTTTAGTAAAAAGTCAGTCACAAATCAAAACGCAATGGGGGGTAGGGTCAGAGTTAAGCAAAAGAGTGTGAAACTTCAACAGAACTAAAATATGTATCAATTTATATAATAAAAAAAATCACAACTATTATAATAATATTGATACAAAATAAGAGATTGTTTTAAAGAGTATCCGCATCCTTTTTTTGTCTAGGGAAACATGATTGGGCTGATTTACTAAAGAAGTTGAGAATCTTCACTCAACTTTTTGTGAATATACTCTTCGGTTATCCAATCATGTGCACATAATTGGACATTCAAAGCAAACAGAATTTGGTTTCACATGAATGGATAATTGAAGTTTAAATTTACAAATTTTTTTTGAATCTCAGCTCTTTTATATAAATCAACGTCACCATCTTTCTCTAAATACAGTTCTGACTAGGCGACTGACCTAGACCTAATCAGAATAGTAGCAGGTGCACTTTAATATCAGTTCCATTCCATCATGCCAAGCAGCACTGGATGGATATTATTCTTTGAAGCAGAATTGAAGATAGAATATATTTTTTTTTTACTCAGTTTCTTTTAAAAAGTAAAGATTTAACAAAGCAAGGATTGATAGCAGAGTAATGTGCAATATGATGTATGTCGACAATCTGTTTCACATCTCTAGTACAGAGAATGGCCCCGTAGACCTTTGGATAATGGGTAATTACTGCAGCTGAGACCTGGTGTGACCTTCATCTACACCTGAAAAAGAGAGGTGGCCGTACCTGCTCTATGTCACGTTGCAGAACCATCCACAGATGACCGTTTTGTAAGGGCTGTGATTACTTCTGCAAACTTTTTTTCATTCCATTTTATTTTAAAAATTAAAGTTACTTAAAGGCAATTTTTATCTACCGTAATGGGCAGTACAGCAGGTAATAGCTGACACCCTTGCCTGTATCTCAGTTTCCATTACCACCAAGGGTTCCCCTAGATATTGTATAGGTAGCTTTGATCATTAATATTATTCAACAGAATCGTAATGATCAAAGAATCATTCACTCAGATGACATCATCCAATGACATCCAATGATATTATGCAGAATCTACATAAAAGAAATGTGATAAGCACAAAAAAATTTATATCTGATAAAGAAAGAATGTTCAAAAAATGACTTGCGTAATAAAGCCAGGTGGACATTTAAAAATGTATGATTGTTCTGTGCAGCTCAACGAACACGGGCTCATATGGAACGGGTATTCTATGGTATCACTGTTTCCACTGCTGCTTAGCAACCTCTCACTGCTTCCAGAAGTTGAAAGACTTTATCGTACCTTGCACACCAGATATTGTCTGCAATTACATGAGGCTTACAGTATATACACAAGCCATACTTCCAGTCATACAAAGAATTCAGGTCTGCAATATATTTTCTTTCGGTACCACTTGTTCATCAGAGAAGACCTATACTGTATTAGGGCCTCAACCATAACTCTTGACATTAATTATTTAATTGTTAATAAAAATGCCCTCAATACCAGTCACATTTTACAAAGCCAAGGCACTGGTCATGGGATCTTAGTTGAAGGAGGTGACCAGAACTCAGATGGAGTCTTTATTTAACTGCTTGTGGTTGAAAAACATGACCCTAAACATCTGCTACTGAGATATTTCGACCTTATAGCCATTGTGCCCTTGAAGTGACCCTAAACTCAGGAGTTACATCTTTAAAAATGCATTCAAGTACCTTAACTATTAACAAAAATTTAGCTTATTTCTGCATCACTCAGCTGTAGGTCCTCAAATCATCTCTTAATTTGTGCTGACACTGTCCTTACTTCTGGAGGGTGGCTACTTTTGTTCCCCATGGCCCCAGTGTGTGTTGAAAAATAGCCACCACTCCAAGCTTGCTCCCATGATGAACTACAATCTCATATTTAATTTATTTTGTATTGAAGTTTTAGTCCATTAGGAGTGCAAACTCTGAGCGGTGGGTACAACACACACAGGGAATGTGTGTGTTGTAACCACCGCTCTGAATTTGTGCTGACCCTGTCCTTGCCACCCTCCAGAAGCAAGGACAGGGTCAGCACAAATTCAGAGATGATTTGAGGATCTACAGCTGAGTGATACACAAATAAGATACATTTTTGTTAATAGTTAAGGTACTTGAATGCATGTTTAAGATTTAACCCCTGCATTTAGTGTCACTGAAATCATTGCCGCCAGAACTGTGACTGACCTGTCACCGACAAGTCATGCGCAACTACCAACAATTGGGAGCCAGTAGGAAGGGCTCTGGATTATGTCATCACTGTGCAGCCAATCACAGTGAATAAATGAATGGGAGCCCCTCCTAATGGCCTTTGGTGTCATGGCCCACGTAAATAGCCAGCTCTTGTCAGCAGCAAGGGGTTAAAAGGAAAAGTGTTGTATCTACACTTCTCTATCCAGATCCATTGCAGCTATGCCAGATTTAATGATCATGCTTTGAGCCACACGACATACTACTTATATTCCTACTGAACTCCTTTCTGCAAACGATCTGTAGTTAAAGGGTACTGTAGTAATTGTTGAATGGGTAACTGGTAAGGAACAGAGGAAATATGTCACCAGCACACCAAAGATTCCTATCATTAAACCTAATATCTTATTAGAGAGATCACATCCCAGTGGAAATAATATAATACAATATTTAGGGGCTGCGCAGGACCCCTTCAGCAACCTTGAGCCACACAAGCTCATCTCTAATGAGGTCTCTAACAGGTCCCTTTCAAGACACTCCCTAGATGTATTACTGAGATAAATTATTCCCTCAGTCATCCAAATTTACAGAAATCAAAAGTGTCCACTGTCTACACCTATTTTCTGTCATACCCCAATGTTACAAAATAATGAGTTCCAGAGTACATAAAACACAGCTACATATCATCTCCCTGCCACTTAAGATGTCATTGTGCGCCAAACTAAAGCAAAGTGTTTTTGATTACATTATGCCCTGTAGGTGCCAGGATGATGGAACAGGTGAGGTTAAGAGACACTTTACAGTCGTATAAACCAGCCACTATTTAAGAAATACAAGCCTGGAGGTTTATTTTTAATGCAAGGTCTGACACAACCAATGAAATGTTTGCCTTCATTAGTGCAGGAAAGTGCCTCTAACCTCTCATTAAAAAGTTAACCGCAGTAGCTGTAGGATTTCAAAGAGACTTGGTGACACGCAGGGTGCCTGAGGGCTCTGGTAAAATTATATCAGGGTAACCGTATTCTGAGAAGGCAGACAACAAAACTGCTTTTGAAATAAAAGAAAAATGTGGCCGCTTCTCATATTGATATTTTGTTAAAATGTTCTTGTGGGCTGTGGATGGACCTGCCAATAGGCATCTTATAGGCAAGATATTGCGGATCTGTCATAGTCATAGATATTCAATTAATGTCCAACTACAATCTCAATACAATTTAGTAAACTAGATATGAGATTGTAGTCCATCACAGGAGTGAGCTTGGAGCAGTGGCTATTTTATAACACACACAGGGACGATGGGGAACAAAGGTGTCCACCATCCAGAAGGAAGGACAGTGTCAGCACCAATTCAGAGATGATTTGAGATGATTGCGATACACAAGTAAGATACATTTTTGTTAATAGAGGAATCAAATACATTTTTAAGGTTTTGTGTCATTTTAATGTTGCTTGGGAGTTTACTTTGTCATAAATCAAGTACAGTCCTAGCTAGACTAAATTCGCTCCTTTGTCACATGTGATAATACTGCTCGAGAGGCAAATTTAGGATGCCTTAAATGTATGTGATGTCAATGTAATTGCCCTTATTTGGCCAAATAGCCAAATATAAGGTCAAAAATGTCACCAACATCCAATCCATTTGTTTAGGTGCAGCTGTGGATCGGGGAATGCCTCGGCCAAAGCTGATTTTGCAGCCACTGGCAGCTTCCTTTCTGGTTTGGATGAGGTTGAACTGAACCCAAGCTCATCCCTAGTGCTCAGCTTTATCCCTGAATACGTTTAAGTTGAACTTTTAAAGTACATGTTTGTAGAACTATCTTACCTGACAAATATTTGTGTTCCTATTAACCCAATTTTGTGATTCACACACCCCTGCAAGACTACATAGCAAGGAGGGAGATACCTGCTTCTCACCTCCATGTCTCCAGCCTGATGACCAAAGGAGCAGCAATGTTATGATGTAAGGATGTTCACAGCATTAAGCTCACCGTACATGTTACAATCTGACTCTGTAGTCTTTGCACAATCTCCTTTAGATTTACCAAAACTATATAATATGAGGACCAACCTAAACTCTCCAATCAATTTGTATCCACGTAGGCAGGTCCTTGCACTATATTGTTGTTGGTAGATATGTCAGATTGCAATGTGTGTGGTGAGCTTTAGACTGAGGGCATTGTAAATTTCAATATTGGCCGCTACTTGCCCTCCCTTCCCCAGCCTGAGAACTACTATGAAAGCTAATATACATCTTTGAAGTATTTATACTAGCTCTCTTTGTAATGTCATTATAATAATTTTTTATAACAAATACAAAACTAGATCAAAGAGTTTTGTATACTTTCCCAGAGTTAAGGTTTAATGTAGCACTGTAACAGTGGCTAGAAAAAAAATGAGCACATCTGTACAGCTTTCTGTTTTGTGAAATGTTTTAATTGACAGCCACCAAAATATCAAGTCTATAAACAGTATGTGCCTTATTAAAAGATAAAACTTGCCTAACAAAGCCTTTTGCAACTGTAGCAATGAAATCATTGAATAAATAGAAACAGCTTTTAGCCAGTGGTAGGAGAAGTGTGATAGCTAATTGTTTCTGGATATAGGGGGGTAGGTAACATGTATGATGGTGACAATAGACTCTGCATATATTACACTGTATACAGCAATCTGTTATCATTACTGCAACATGGATAAGAGCAGAGCTTCATTACCACATTGTGTAGTTCTTCAGTATACATTCAAGTTTGTGTTAAGGTTTCTCATAGATGTGAGATGGCAACTGAACTGTCTGACTGCTACACAATGGTGGTGTGGACCATCTGCCATCTAAACGTTCAGGTTTGCTTTAGGTAAGAGTTCATGTTTATTCACTAACCAAGCATACCTGGTGACAACCTTTATTTGTAGCAATGACAGCCCATGAAAATATATTTCAAATTCTCTTCTCCTATATGGTTAGCCACGGAGCACCAACAGATGCCTACTGACACCAGTTGCACGCAGTAAGGGTCCACCTGCCTCCCAGAATTTTGAGATGAAAAGAGAGATTTTCATGGCCAAGATTTTCAAGCCCCTGAGACAATCTGGTCATACTACTAACATATCAGGTAGAAAAGAAAATATACTTCATTAAAATTGCTGCATTTGTATACCACATGCAAACCATGTGATTATTTATTCTTCTCTGAATAGAAATCCTGTGGCGAGAGAGTTGTTTGGAATAATTGACCAGCTTAGAGACCTTGGTGTTGGGAAAAAAAATTAACCCCCTAAGATCAAGAGGGGTCACCTACCAAGCATAAAAAAAGTTCATAGAGTCAAGCGCATTAAGAGGGGAATTTGGCCCCAAAGACCAATATGGGACTCTTGTTGGAGAAGGCATGCAGGGGTGGACAAGCTCTAGCAATATAAGGTAATTACGGAACTTTGCCTGTCAAAATGGCAAGAATTCTGCTGTAACCATAGACTTTTGGAGAAGGAGATGGGCACATTTATACCTGAAGCATAATTTTTTCAGGGGTTGAATAATAAAAATGTTTTATTAGGCTACACTGCTAGCTGACCTCAGCTGCCCCATTTCTAATTCCAATAGCCTTGCAAAGAAATACTAATTATAAAATCAATCAATTTGAGCAATCAATAGGCTCAAGAACCACACATCAATGCATGTTCACGCTTCCATTCCCTATATCCAATATTATAAAAGATAAAAGCGAATAGCAACTTTTCACATCCCACCAATTTTAAGAGGAAGTTTAGGCTAGATGTGGTAAGCGTGTGCATTGCAGGAATGTATATAGTCAGTCATACTCCAACAGCCTTCCTTTTAAAACGCACCTCCGAAGACTTCCCTCTGCATTGATTTCTTCCGCTTCATCTCCGAATTCATTACAATACTATTAACAGCTTTGATAAAATCTTCTGCTGATTCAGTTGATCGACTGCTTTCACTCTCAGGAAAAAAGGAGCATTGAAGCTTTTATAGAGAAGCTAAATAAAAGCACCAAAATATTCCCTCTGTTCAGTCAGCTTGATGGAATTCATCCAAGCTCACATCCTCATGGCACCAAAACAAGGTTGAGGTGAGAATCGAGTCTATTTACAGGAAGTGTAATTTTCACCTTAAAGAGAAGTTCCTCCCGATGTCAGGACTTCTTGGCTGTAGACTATGCTTCTATGGCCTTCACGCCCTTCATGTGCTGATTTTTACAAGCTCAGCAGTAAGCCTGGATGGTTAGGTTAAAGAGAAACTATAGTCCTTTTACAGTTGTGTACTTGTATATCTACAGTAGGACAGCTATATTAACCTACACAGGCTCTAATTTACTTCTCCTCTCAGGCCAAAGCTGCCCACAGATATGAGATGACTGTTGGCAAACCTAATGTTTTTGATGCTTTGGGTAAGAATATTATATCAGTAGGACCAGCAATTACTTGGCTTAACTGCTCTATTAACTGATCAACTGAGCTATTAAGGATTATGTCACACTAGTGATCCTGTCACTGGCAACAATTCACCAGCAGTTGGATTGCTTTGCAGAGCAGAGTAAATACTCACCTGGTTTCGATTGTCCCTTCCTTACTGTCTGGATGAGTGAGCCGTCACTGCCGAGTGGCATTCTGCAGTGTACATCAGCAACGGAGTGACAGCTTGCTCATACGAACAGCAAGCCAGTGATGCATGGAACCAGGTGATTATTTATTCTTCTCTGAATAGCAATCCTGTGGCTAGAGAGTTGTTTGCAGTGGAATGTGATCCTTAACAGGGCAGTTAACCTGTTAATAGGACAGTTGAGTTGTGATTTGTAGTGTGCCATGGCCCTAAATGTGTGCTGCTGTTGTCCTCATCAATGTGTGTCTAACCCTTCTCTTCTCTACCACCCAAATAATACTTTAAAAATCAGTAAACAGTAGCCACATTCATTGCTATAGTGGGGCACCCAGACCTATCACATCATAAATTGAAAACAAACTAAAATATTGCACTCAAATACATATAACAGCTGAATGGAAAAAGTGTTAGTTCCAGCCTTCCATGGTCAGAGGTCAGGCTAAATTCTCTGCAGTAATCTCCAACAGTAAAAGCAAAGGACCCACTAGAGACGAAGTAACATTGGTGTCCTATGGCTGCAATATTAAGTGGCAGCGTACACTTCAGGGTATTGGAATGTTGCTCGGTTGTTGGTCATTGTACTGGATTACTGCAGAGCATTCAGCCCGATTGCTGGCCACAGAGGGCTGGACTTGCACACTGTAGAGTGCTCCACTCTAAACTTTACATTGCATGCTAAAGATTGCTTCACAGTGTACCTTATGCTGAACTGTATGTTCCAAAAGGATTTTCAACACTCCCCCACTATATTGAAAATTAAGAAAAACAAGGTATGGCTTTAGATATACTTTGAAGCATACCAAAATGATTATTTCATTGGGGAAAATTGGGGAAAGGAAACATAAGAGTGTCAAGTCAGAGCTAGACCCCTGAGGACATTGGCTTAATAGCAGTTTGTTGTTACCTTTGTTACCCCTAATGCAACTTTTTTAATGATTGCAAACCTACCCATAAAAGAACACAGTTGACAAGAAGAATAAATAAAAGCAGAACTGTCAACATTCTTCTAGAACACAAAATACATCCAACATCCAGAGTACATCCAAGGGCTTCTATATAAAACAAACATACCTTATTACAATAGCAAGTGTTAATGAGGGCTAGGAATCTCTTCATGGTGACTTGGCATGAGCATCAAATACCAATTAGCTCTAGCATAAGTGAAAAATTAACTACAACATTAAGAGGAGGGCTGGCAAGCAGTCAAAATGGGGATTGACAGTGGTGGATTATAAAGACCTTCCTAAATGCTACACACTTTGATCCTTCAACTGTGCATGTTTACTGCACATAGCACCTGGGTCTCTATTTTAAAGATTTCAATTTAGGACTGGTTGATTGCACTATAAGAGGCAACAGCAGAGATGGATGAACCG
This sequence comes from Nanorana parkeri, assembly GCF_000935625.1. Taxonomy (NCBI): domain Eukaryota; kingdom Metazoa; phylum Chordata; class Amphibia; order Anura; family Dicroglossidae; genus Nanorana; species Nanorana parkeri. Next base: position 177,292 of record NW_017307891.1, read on the forward strand.
GATTATCTGACACTAGACTTTACCATAATTGGTCTTTGTCAAAGATAGAAGACATCTGCAAATATTCGAGGATGCGGTTTGTGATATTTTAATTATAGTTGTCTGGGGAAATGTGGAAGGGTCTACCCTGTGTGCATTTGGCTAGAGGAATCCAAAAGACGCAGGCAGCATGGCATCATCAAGAGGCTCAGCTGTTTTTTACAGGCTTGAAATCTGGGAGGATTTTAAGTTTTGTGACAGAGCACTTAGAAACTAACAGCACAGACTTAATAACTGATATATCACCAACACATGTTTACAAAGCTGGACCATGCAGTGTTTTTTTTTTACTTGTCCATCTTATTTAATTATTTAAGAGGATCAGAAATGTGAAAGCTGTGCCCAAAAATGAAAAGCAGAGGACAAAGGACTTGTCCCTGGTATTACTGGTGGTCTCCCTGCGGCTAATCTTTTCTTCAATATATATTTTCTATGCCTTGTTCTGCACTGTGACTTTGTGGTGAGTTGGCCATCTTGGTAGAGGTTAAAAGAAAGACAATTCCAAACAATAGTAGGAGCAACAAAAATGAGGACAAAAATTCCCAGGAGAGATCCGGCTAAGTGTAGTATTTATATTACAAAGTTATGAATAGCTCCATTATAAGTGGATAAAGAAGAAAGAGTTTGATACTCACATAGATAAGGTTGCAAGAAATTCCCTTGGGGATATGAGGCAACCTAAGGTGCAAAAAAGGTGTGTACTGAACAATGCCTAAGTAGCCAATTGCTAGCCCAAAGGGCTGTCACATAGGGGAGTAGGGAGCAGCTAGTACTAAGCATCAGGATAAAATTGATGCCTGCTAAGGTTATAATGGGGATCTGCAGACAGCAGCAGAGAAAGAACGTAAAAGTAAACTGCTCAATTCCCAAAGCATGTAAACACAGTGATACCTTCATAATCTGCTCCACCGGTCGTTTTAAATGCACTCCTCATCTCCTCAAATACTGTAGCCAAAGCAGACTAAACAGTGCTGTTGCTGAAATGTAAATGTTGACTTTTTCTGAAAAGTCTGTAACCAAGCTCTGACCTCCATCTCTATCCACTCTCTCTGGAGTGTCTGTCACATGAAGGGAAGAAGTGTCTTTGACATGCAGACTGTAATTGACAACCTGGCTTCTATTTCTCTATGCTGTTTGAAAGGCAAGATAGTGATACCCAGTGGGGGGAATAACTGGGTTATGAGGAACAAACCCGAGCAGAGCTTGAGTTCACTGATCCTGAACTGGTGAGTTTTTTTTTAATCAGCCTTTATTCCCTCCAATAAATAAATAAAGATTTCCAAATCGTTTAATACTCTTCCATTAAACCCAATGTGTCAATGACCCATCTACTGGGGGACATCATCAACTCAAAGGAGAATGCTGCAGAGAATAGAGATTTGACACTATCTGGGTCCATTCTCTGCATTGGCCCACCACCAGAGAATGAAGAGGAGGTGGATACATGACCAGACCCTGGTCTAAAATTGCTGGGAATGAGGTGGGGAAGAGCTGTGAGCTGGGGTGAGTTATTTATTTCAGGTATTTATATAGCGCCAACAATTTTACACAGCACTTTACATACTGCACATTAACTTCATTCCCTCTCCTCGGGGAGCTTACAATCTAAGGTCCCCATCATACATGCATACAAGGCCAATTTTAAGAGGGGCCAATTCACTTTCTCGAATGTCTTTGAGGTGTGGGAAGAAAACCAGAGTCCCAGGAGGAAAATCAATGCAAGCACTGGGAGAACATAAAAACGCCTTGCAGATAGTGTCCTATGGGGGACCCCCGGTGATGTGAGGCAAGTGCTAACCACTAAGCCAATGTACTGTCATTTCCACTTTAAACCAGAAATGGTCTAAAAGGCAAAGGATGGTGTCTGCTAGATAGTGAGGTGTCATTTGAGATTTTTGTTTTGAACATAGATTTGCTTTACACGTACTGCATCTCCTCCAATCATTACAGAGACGTTAGCAGACACTGTGCTGTGACTGATCATCATACAGGTATTACCTGATGCCTTTGTTCTCTATAAATACAAAATATCTTCGACTTCCTGTAAGCATCAATTTTGAGCTCAAGCCTGCGACAGTCACAAAAGATCACCAGCTTATCACCCTGCACTGTGTTTATGGTACTATTAAATGTTTTTTTTCTCACAATTTTTCATTTACTTTCATCTCTGAACCGTATTTTTGAAGTGCCTTTCTGTTAGATACATGAAAATAGACAGCAAATCTCTTTAAATCAGCCTTTGCTCCTCTCATCCTTTCGACGAACTCTGGAGACAAAAAAAAATTAAGTTACGCAATCCCCCAAAACTTTACAGCGCACGGAGAGGTGCACAGACATCGCTATAGGTAAGAGGAGCCACTGACTAGAAAGATGTTAATCCTGACAAACTGCCTGAGCATTAGGCTGAACCGCAGCTAGATTGAATTCTGTCTCCCTCGAGACTTTGTACATTGCTGGAGGTAACAAACCATCTTTCCATAGTGCCCTGAGATGCACATAGGCCAGCGGTTGAGATTTACGGAAGAACATTACTGCCCTCTAGTGATTACTCTCATGTTCAAAAAGAATAATCGTCAGCTATTAAGGTACTGCGTGCTCACTGAAGTGGCTGTGCTCATCCACACGTTTAACTCTTTTGTCTCTTAAATTGGCAGCTCTGAAATATCCCGCGGTCAATTCTAGAATCCCTGTCACTAATTATTGTACGTAATCGTACGTAGAGCTGTCTGTATTTTGAAGTGTAGTCGTTTCCATGGAGCTTTAAGGTTCCTACTAAAAGAAATGTCTTAGAGGACGGTGGAGAAATATATTTTTTATTGATAAGACGTTTATAAACGTAGATTATATATATATTTTTTAACAAGCGTTTTTCTATAAATATGAACTTACAAAGCCCGTAAAATATTCATACACAGAGGCACATAGTTCTACAAATCAGTTTTTTATTTAAAAAAAATCATATATGATTAAAAACTTTAGCAGATGAATAATATTTATCTAGGGCAGGGGTCAGCAACCTTAAACACTCAAAGAGCCATTTGGACCCGTTTCCCACAGAAAAGAAAACACCGGGAGCCACAAAACGCTTTTGACATCTAAAATGAAGATAACACTGCATATGTCGTTTTTTACCTTTATGCTATTTATAGCATGTATATAGGTATATGTGGGCTTAGTAACACTCTGGGCTTAGTAACGCACTGGTCTCTGTACTTACCTGAGACCCTGCAGAGCCCACCTGAGAGTGGCCCTGCACAGTACACCATAGATCTTGCACAGCCCATCTGCAGCATCCTGGGATACTGATGTCACCTATCAGAACCTACCAAGAGGCACCGGCTTCACCACAGGCCAAGAAGATGCATTGCACACCAGGTCATCAATGGGTCTGCTGCAAGACCCAGAACGTGGCATCCGGCCCCAGGTTACATACAGGTGGAAGATCAGTGTGAGAGAAAAAGACAACACTAGATCTGCTGGGGTTGTAAAGTTATTTATAGAGCATAAATAGAAGAGAAAAGGTGAACAGCACATGAATTGTATTTTTTTTTTTGGGTAGGGTGAAGTTCATCTTTAAGTTAAAGTGCACCTGTTCCCAGGCTATGGACATTAAAGTATTTATATATTCTCAACAAGCAGTAAAAATAACTTTAAAATAAGCCATTCCTAACCTCTCTAGCTGCATGCACTGTGAAATAGTTCATCCTCAAAGATCATAACAAAGACTCTAAAGTTGGGTTTTCTAACAGTTTATAAACTTTTTTCTTTCTTTCAAATTATGGCGCTGTGCATAGCAATTCTCCTGCCCCACCTTCTCTTTGTGCACCAGCATCACAAGAGCATGTAAATGTTTTTTTCTGGAAACAATCATTGAGAAGCTAGGTGGTACAAATTGGAACAAACATAGCAGTAAAAATCACTGGCCTCAGCAGAAGCATGTCACAGGGTAAACACAATGCCTTTGTATGCATGTATATACAGTAGAGACAGCATTGTCACCATTACACAGGAAGTGCAGGGGCTGACATTTTTTGTGAAAATGGTTTGTGCTTTTTTTTTTTTTGAGCCTGTAGGCTCAGAGACATTAAAGAATCAATACATCCACTGGATTAACAAAAAATATATATTTATACAGTATATATAATTATGTGAGGATTTACACTTTAAAGGATCCCTTAACTCATTGTTTCATGGGGGGTATGCTTATTCTAGCTTTCTTATGATACATGCTCACGTTGGCTACTAAGGAAAAATAGCAGAGGGAGTATAATAAAACTCTCTCAATGCCGGTAGTGTAGGTGGGTGGTAAATGTGGTAATTTTTTAAAGCACAGGTATTATTTACACAGCAACGTTAGTAAAGGTAGTAGATGACTGGGGAATGCTGAATTTAGGCAAAGTTGATTAGCTACAAGTGGCCACCCCTATTAACACATATATTTACAGAAGCATTTTTCCATGCTACTCATAAAAAAACAGATATTTCAGACCTACATGTATCAAAATATTGTTTATCAATCTATTAATAAGATGATGGACTTCCTACCATCCCCATAAAATGTTGCTTCTCTTAGGCCAGATCTCTGCGGCCTTTCCGTTTATGAAGGCCTTGTTTTATTTTTACTGAACTTTTTTTTTAGGAATAGGCGTCAGGGGTTTGGTTACGCATTCAGAAAAAAAGGGAAAAAAGATACAAAGACGAGATTTATTAATTAACCACTTGAAGTCTGGGGTGTTACACCACCTACCCATCCAGGCCATTTTTCATTATTCATCGCTGCGGAATTTTGACTGACATTTATTCCGTCATGCAACGCTGTACTGAAATTAATTTTATACCCTTTTTTGGGGACAGATATAGCTTTCTTTTGGTGGTATTTTATCACCACTGCAGGTTTTATTTTTTTATATATTAAGGAAACATTACAGAAAATTAAAATAAAAACAGTTTCCCCTAATATTAAACTCCAAAACATTTATTATTAACCAATTTTTTGGTAAAATATAAAAGATGCGGTCACGTCGGATAAAAAGACACCAAACATGTCAAGCCTTAAAAGGCCGCAAAAATCACGCCATACAACCGATCAGCAGCTATAGAGCCGCTGATTGGTTGTATGTGAAGCAGCCGTTAACGGCTGTAAAAACGAGCGGGTCTTTCCTGCCCGTGCGCGTGGCAGGGGGCGCACGCGAGCAGGAAAAAATGCCGCCTGGAGACGGCAACCCGCTGATGCGAGTCAGCCGTCCGTTTTTTTTTCTACGGGCGAACGGCAACTGGTTAAACTAAGTTAATTGGTATCATTATTAATTTTCCATAGAACCGTAAAGCATCCCTTATCAAGCCAAGAGATTTTCAGCAAAGACCTAAAATAGCTAGCCTGTAGACTAGAAGGCCATGCTTTGCTCATTCATCTAAGACCTTCTCTTGGTATGGTAGCATTTATCCTACAATAGAATTGCCAGAAGATACACAGATAGGTTAACAACAGATCAAAGGGGAAACAAAGCTTTAGGATGTAGCAGCATCAGGCTACCTAATCCTGGGACAAGAGGCAAAACAAAAGCTAAGCACTGGAGGACAGCCCTGACGGTTTAGTGGGATCCCTTGTGTTATGTCGGAGCTCCAGGTCTGCACACCACTTATGGACTAAGCTTTCCTGTGGTCAGCCGAATTGATTTGGATACATCCTGCTTCTCACAGCCTTGCAAACACGTTTGAAATACAGGCATGCCCAATACCCAGGTCTTACACTACACAGACAAATCTTAAAGTTACCCTATCACCAACTTAAAAAATTGCAGGTAAAAGCACATGCAAAGTATTTTAAATGCTTATTTGCAGTGTTTTCCTTTCCATAAATATTTTTTTATTTATTTGCAATGTGCCTCTGAACTTGCTAGCAAATTTGACCACTGCAAGAGTCAATTCCCTAACGCAGCCACTGACCTCCTTGCCCTTTCTTCTTCTCGAACTGTCTAATTATTTTCTTTCCTGGCCCAGCTCCTCACCCCTCCCCTCCTCTCCTAGGAGAGGAGAGAAAAGGGGAATGTATTTATGTTATCTGTGTATTTAGCTGCTTTCCAAAAGTTCAGCTTTAAATATAATCATCTGTAAGTACTCACACCCAACAATGGCAAAACTTTCAGTACATTTATAAATTCTCATTATTCTGCCGCCCCAAATGTTTGCTGGCTTTAATGGGTGCCACATTCAGGTGCAGAGACACAAGAAGACTGATGTTTAAAGTGTATATCAGGGCAAAAAAGGCAAAAAAACATATGTAGTACATTGCAACAATACCTGCACATTTCCTCATGTTTATAACATCAAAGTCCCTGCAAGTACAGACAAATAGTTGTTGACCTATTAGAAATGGACTCCTGTTCTGGGCTGACAACACACTGCATTTTTGTGAACTGAGTGGTGTCAGCCTTGCCCAGTTTTCTCTGCCAAACTACTCAGATTCACCTCCTCTCCATCTCCACAACATAAAGGCTAATTATTCTGTAGTCCCAAGGTAAGGACTGGGGGGGGGCTAATTTCGTCCCTCGAGATAACATAGAAAGTGTGTATAGGACACAGGACAGCTCAAAACGGTGATGGAAATTTAGGTCCCTGGGCTACATTTTGTATTTTCATCTCTATCATAAAAAGAGGGATTCCCACCCTCCACCGTTCACAAGTTAATTAACCAGAAATAACCATTCCATACTCTATCCAAAGCAAAAAGAAAGATTTCAGATTCAATTAACTAGCAGTTGCCGTTGCTGACTAAAATTTGCCAACTTTCCAACATGTATACAGCCATGTTGGAAAGTTTTTAAGCATCATTTACATAGTACTCCCATATTCTGCTGTTCTTTATAGAGAGCATTGAATCATTGACATCAGCCCCTGCTTTCATACAGGCTTCTACACGGCATGTAGACACAAGCAGACCATCATGCCAGTTCTCAGTGGAAGCCACAATTGCCAAAAATATTGAATTTCTGTACCTGTATGGGGTTAATATTTATAATAATAGTATTCATTATGTGACTTCCTTATTTGTAATAAGTCTTTATGTATCATTTTCTCCACCTATAAAAAAAAACTGTTGCTGAAATTGCTTGCAAAACTGTTAGGGTCCCATTAGGTTTTTTGCGTTGTGTTAAGGCAGTTCATTGAAAATAATGGGTCGCCAATGCACCCAAAATGTGTCAGAAATCTTGTTGTAATGTACCGTGCATTGCCAAACATCGCAATGTAGGCGGGTTGCCTTAGTCGGTTATATTGCTATTCAAATTAATGGCACTGCAGATAACATTCAATGCCACGATTTATCACAACACAAAGATATACACCGATCGGCCATAACATTATGACCACCCATCTAACGTTGAGTAAATCCCCCTTTTGCCGCCAAAACAACCCTGACCCATTGAGACATGGACTCCACTAGACCTCTGAAGGTATGCTTTGGTATCTGGGACCAAGCCGTCAGTAGCAGATCCTTTAAGTCCTTTAAGTTGTGGGGTTGGGGCCTCCTTTGCTCCCCATGGGCATCAATGAGCCTTGACCGGATATGAGCCTGTTGCTGATTCACCAGTTTTCCTTCCTTGGACCACTTTTAGTAGATCCTGACCATTGCAGACCAGGAACATCCCACAAGAGCTTCAATTTTGGAGTAGCTCTGACTCAGTCATCTAGCCATCACAATTTGGCCCTTGTCAAAGTCAATCAAATCATTACGCTTGCACATTTTTTCTACTTCCAACACATCGACTTCAGGGACAAAATGTTTACTTGCTACCTAGTATATTCCCCCCACTTCCAGGTGCCATTGTATTAGGATATGTATGTATGTTATTTACTTAACCTGTCAATGGTCATAATATTATGGCTTATCAGTGTAAATGGGCCCTTAGCTGGAGTGAGGCTTTAACTTAATTTTTATATATTTTAGTTTTTGGTGTTTGAGAGAAACCTAACTCAAACACAGAGAGAAAATATAAACTCTATGCAGCCTGTTCCCCTCTAGGCACTGAAATGCAGAATCCAGGGGACTCCAGTGCTGCAAAGTAAGACTGCTAACCACTTAGCCATCATGCTGGTCATTTTAGCATTTTTCACCAAATTGCATAACTTGATACAACTGGGCTGTATGTAATCCCTGTGTATATCATCTCAGCAGGAAAGCCTGGTAATTTGTAGTCCCCTATACAGGGTCGTTGCTTGACCCTGGCACCCAGGGCATGTGCTCCAGATCCTCTATTGAGTGCCCCAAGTCTCCTTCGAGAAATGGAGATTATACATTATATATATAGTTTTGGCACTTTTTGGTTAATCGATTAAGATTTATTTTCAAAGCAGTGATAATACATTTGATTTTTATTTCAGTCGCATCATCATAATGTGACATTACGGCTTTTAGACCATTACATTTCATTAAACAAATACATTTTAAAAATGATTAAAAAATTATATTATTGACCGCACAGTATAGAACCTGATTGTACAATCTGCTTTTGATCTCCCATCCTCTATCCTGCTTGATTTGTTATAAATTGAATGAATTGTTTAGGTTTGTTACATCTAAAGGATTATATAGAGATTGTATAATCTGATGTGTAGCGCAGGGGTAGTCAACCTTGGCACTTCAGCTGTTGTTGAACTACGAGTTTCATGAGGCATTGCAAGACTGTGACAACCACAGGCATGATTCCCAGAGGCAGAGATGTGATGGGATTTGTACGGTCTCCCACCACAACTGGAGTGCCGAGGTTGCCTACCTCTAGTATAGTGTATGCCCACCTTTAGACTCAGATTTGATCCAAACTGGTCATTGTGGTATCCTACCAGCCCTTCAACATTTTAATCTGAGCGCCCCTGATTTATTTGGAACCTAGAAACACCCCTGCCCCTATATAAGGCTGAAGCATGAGGACCGGGACAATATACAAACACAATCTAAGCACCTCAGCATTATCTACAGCATGGGGAAGTGAAGTAAGGCTGTGGTTAAGCTGCTGCAATAGGATTACTGTGTTAAGTATCAGTGTGAAAAGAATTATTAATAGCGGTACAGAAATAGTTACAAACTTTGTCCAGAAGCCGCCAAGAAAAAGACAATAATCTGCAATGATTGGGAATAAGGAACTCAGAAAATGTAGTTTTATACAAATTTACCAGGATGGAGATTCCTCTTTTGGTGACCTATACTGGGGACGAGGATAGGACACTGACAGGGGAGTTTCCAGCTTTAACGTTGGTACATCCATAAAATTACAGTGATACAAAAACCATATGAAACAGATATTAAAGCTGAACATCAAGCAAATAGCTAAATACACAGTTGCAATACATACATGAATTTCATTTCACCTGCCAACTGATTTATAATTTTGTACGGCCATTTTTGTGATTAAGGCACCCTGCCAAACAGCTCAGCCAGGTCCTAGACCTCCCGTGCAGGTGCAACAAACCCCCTGCCTGTGTATTGAACAATAAAGGGGCAGCAGAGTCATCATGCTTCCATAAATTCCATAACAGAAGCTAAGCAGATGGTAAAGAAGCATCAGCATGCTGTGCTTACTCTGCTCTCTCATCCTATCATCATGTTCCTTATTTTATTTATTATACACTTTATGGTCCCCATCTCACATGCATACAGGGCTGATTTAGACAGGAGCCAATTAACCTACCAGCATGTATTTGGAGTGTGGGAGGAAACCCATAAAAGCACAAGGAGGCCATGCAAAGTTAGTGCAGATGGTATCCTGATTAGGATTTGAACCAGGGACCTTCTGTGCTGCAAGGCAGAAGTGCTCTCACTAAGCCACTGTGTTGCCCTGTCCTTACCAGCACACGTGCATATAGTAGCATAACCTGATTGGCTCCCAGTGCTGCCCCTTCCCTTCCCAGTGTTCTGTTCAGAGGATTACAACAGCCTGAAAGCAAGACAAATTCAGGTAATTCTGCTAGTCACATTTAATAATACATTCAATTATTTGTAATGCATATGCAAGTACATTTATCACTTGTATATGAGTCTGGAGTTCAGCTTTACATTATAGAAACTAGACCTTTACCTTACTTATGCTATCCAAGAAAGAAAGAGAGGAGAGAGTATGCAGCTGGCATCAATTTATATATGTAGATATTATATAACACTCTAATTTATGGATAATGAAAGTTAAATATAGCTCATCCATCTCACAGATCAGAAGTGAATGAGACTTAAAGAACCTTCAATGTAACAAACATTCCTGGTACATGAGCGCATTTGGGGTGGCTACCATTCCCCTGTAACTGTTTCTGTTCAAGTTTTACTTTCATATTATATATTGCAGGCATGGACACAGCAAGGCTACATTCCCACTATTCAATGTGGGAATCCTGCGGCAGGAATCCCAAATGTCCTGTTTAGATGCTGCTGCTGTCTCCCGCTCAAGTTAATGGCCGGACGACAGTGCCACTATCTGTAAGTATTCTGCGGTTTACAACATTATTATTGTTATACAGGTTTTATATAGCGCCAACAGTTTGCACCTTGCTTTACAACATAAGGAAGACATTATAATTACAATACAATTCAAGAAGGGCCCTGCCCATGAGGGCTTATAATCTGAGAGGGAGGGGAAAGGGATACATGAGGAGGTAGCTGTGTGGGGATGAATTGTTTGAGAAAGAGATAGTTCAGTGGTTAGGTTGAGGTGGGATAGGCTTCCCTGAAGAGATGAGTCTTTAGTGATCACCTAAAGGTAGTCAGAGTAGGAGATAGATGGGCAGGTTGGGGTTAGGAGTTTCAAAGAATGGGAGATACTCTAGAGAAGTCCTGGAGGCAAGCATGGAAGGAGTTGACCAGAGAGCTAGAGAGCAGGAGGTCTTGGGTGGAGCGGAGAGGACAGTCAGGGTGATGCTTTGAGACAAGGTTGGAGATGTAACCTGGGGCAGAGTTGTGGATGGCTTTGTAAGTTGGTTGTTAATATTTTGAATTTTATTCTTTGGGGAAGTGGAAGCCAGTGGAGGGATTGACAGAGTGCGGTTGCAGATACTGAGTGGTTGGTTAGGTGGATAAGTCCATGTCCCTGTCAGCATCTATGATGTGTCCAGGAATAGGGTTCTATTCCAAACCGCATGTAATCATATCAAATACGAATACACGCAGACTGCTGCTTACAGATGCGGCCACTGTCACCCGCTCTTTAACCTAAATGGGTGACAGTGCCGCAGTTAATGTGAGATTTAGGATTCCTGCTGCAGAAATTTGTAGGTTCCTGCCATAGGAAACCTACAAATCGCAAATTCTGGCGATTAACGGCTATTCGTAGCTGACAATTTAATTGCTAGAGCTGCTGAAGATTTGTTGCTAAGAAGCAAATTGTCTCTGCTACAAGCTAAACTAGTGCTACAGCATTCTGTTGGGGTACTCTGCTACACATAACTATCCTTCAGCCATGTGTAACTAAGCCTATAGAGGTGAATGAAGAGCAATTAACATTAGCGAACTTGTCGTCACTGCTAATAATCATAAGTTGAGCTATAAATCACTAAAAAAAATATCCAGTTAGCAATTTCATAGAAGTTTACTATTTTTGAGACATTGCTTAAAAAAGAGGGTGGTCCATGTGAAAATATCACCAACCTGACATCAGCCTAATGCACTTTCCAAATAGCATAGCTATTTTCTGTACCCAATGATGGCAGTTATGTGTGGAATTGTTTCCTAGATAAATGCTGCCCTTAAACAGTGGTGGGACCTGTGTATATGATCCATTGCCTGACATCCTTAATTCTACAGATAACCGGCACACTCACATACTTTCATTACATGAGCTGTGTGCTCTGCAAGTGGCACCAGCACTGTCCCTGTTATGGAGGAACTACAGTCCATCGGCTGACAAATTCAAATACAACCAGTAGACTTAATTTGAGCAGAAGCTGTGCCGATGTGTACACAAGCCCAGAGATCATTCCCAGTCTTAGATCTATGTTTGCCATTGTGTTGTTAATTACTGCAAATTAACTGCAACAGGGCAGATGATATCATTACATTAACCGGAAAATGAAATGATCTTCTTTATGTAAAACCTTGTGATGAACAGCAAAGTAAACACCATTTAGACACACATGGGCCCCTCTCTTAAGGAATAGAGGGGCCCATGTGCCCCTCTTAAAGTATATACAGTCTAATGAGAGCATCAAACAAATGGGCAAGAGTCGAACATTTTGAATAATAAGATTGGTTCACAGCACTTGTCAACCCTGGCATTACCTGCCCCTTTTTAAACCATTCCAAGCAGAAATCCCCAGATCCATCTGGAATCTGGTTATCTGAGTCCATTTAAACCCAGACAACATTCCTGAGCCCTGATGAAGGGGGAGTTTGTGCAGCCCTCAAAACACATTGGCTGTTTTTCTGCTGTGAACTAATTTTATCATTAAAATGTTGGACTCTTGGACATGTGGTGCTCTGTTTTGACTGTAAATAAGTGGTTTCACCTCTCTGGGTATACCCCCTTTCCTTTTTAAGGGGTGTCCCTGTTTTGTGGAGTGTGTGCAGTGATAGTTCAATTGACTCTTTGAAAAACTGCACAGCGCCTCATTTTCAATTTTGTTTCCCCTTCTTAAGGTGGCAGAAATCTATTCAAATCCATAGTACTGTTTGAATAAAGTATACAATCAAAGAAAATCCCATGATGTCAACTTCTTTTTATAAACAGTGTGCTGCCATTTTCTTGCTGTGTCTATGGTGCCAGCATTTGTCATGCACCCACATTACCCTCCATGTCTTTGGAGGCTTGTGTGGGACATGGACTAATGTGAGCCCATGCTTTGCCTGCCCGGTGAAGCAATATAGTTACTTAATTGCTAACCTCCTGTCTTACTTATACTAATTTTCCATCCATTACATGCCACCCTGTTTGCCTGCAGAGAAAAAGTGCTGCTAAGATCCAAATCAATCTGATTGGAGCATACACAGGGCTAGGGATTATTTCCCATCCCCTATGTGACAGCACTCAGGTCTGGCATTTGCCCCCTAGTGGCACAGAAGAGGAGCAAATGGAAGGTGAATACACAAGAAAGGACTATTGTATATTCAAGTGAACCTATTGTTCTGCGTTATAAGGCACGGGTTGACTATCACTTACTGTTCACAACCTCTGTTTAGAAGTGGTATTGCTGACCCACTGAAACAACATTTCCTAGAATAAACTGGCACCGGCTTGTAAGTCATGAAACCGGAAATTATTTACTCCCTCAATCCCCTCAAGGGATAAAATTGCCAAAGTTGGAAGCCATGACATGTGTAATCAGACTGTAAAGAAAAACCACACACACTGATGAAGCTCTAATTACCATAAACAGTGCACAATGTACCAACACCACAATGAGGTAAAGTTATAATTATATATAGTAATGTGAATTAATGGATTCTACAAAAATAATAGACAACAGACCCAGACATTACAGAATGGAGGATAAAAAAGACAAATCTCAGACCGTGAGGTCTAGGTCTACAAAATTACTATTTAACTCTAAAAAAAAAAGTCATATACAATGCATTTGGAAGCATGTTGCAAAGGGTAACCGTTCACTACAACCCATAACAGCCAATTACATCACCTTCTAGTAATTTTCTGTAATGAAACCCGATTGGCTGGCAGTCAAGGATTTCCATACACTGGAAGATCCACACGAACCACCACTGAGACTTCATTTCTGATTGATTGGCGACCAAGGATGTCCATACACTGGCAGATCCACATAAACCACCACTGAGACCTGCTGAATTATTTTCCTTAATTTGGACTTGATACTTTATGATACGTTATGATACTTTTTTTATGTTCTTTAAATCTGTAAATGACTGGAAATTTTCTGACAGGTATTGTAAACATATAATATTTATTTTATTGCTCCATGTTTACATAAAGGCTTATTGTAACAGACGAAAGTTTGTGAAATTTTATTTTCTGGCCAAGAAAACATTGGAACTCCAACTGGTGTATAAACAAGAAACTAAATATACTTTTATATACTTTACTGGAGTGATTTTATGCTGTTCTGAGTCAGATTTCTGGATGACTGAATAACAGCTCAAAAAGTTATAATTGAGGTATGAAAACACTCCCCCCAAGTCCTAATATAGAGACCTCATTACCCAAACTCCCACCCACCGCCGTAAAATGATGATTTGAATGATGAGGAAATCTGACTGTTGGTTTGCTGCATGTGTTTATAAGCTGGTGGTTCTTAACTGATGGGTTGTGACCCAAAAATGTGTCGCAACCTCGTGTTCAGTGGGTCGCCGCATGCCTTCCATTGCACTAGGTGAAAGGCTCCTCAACCTCCCCCCATAGTGCAGCACTTTCAGTTCTTGTGCTGAGCAGCCATTAAAAATATGCTGCCTGGCGCTGAGTGTTAGCTTGAGGTGGGGTGGGCGCGACTGAAGTGACGTCACATTCTGCCTTCCAGCACCTCTACAGGGAGTGTAAGGGGGGCTGTACAAGCAACGCACGTATGGATGGAGCACTGTCACAGCACAGCAGCCCACACTGAACCCCTAAAGAAAATTTTGGGAGAGTGTATGTGTGTGTGAAAATGTATGTGAGTGTGTGAGATTGTGTCTGTGGTTGTGTGTGTCTCTCAGTGTTTTAATCTCAAACTACCATGCAATAGTACTGGTGCGGGAGGTGCGTTGGGTTGCCATTCATTTGAATGGCACCCCAAACAAACCTCCTGCCCACAGTTTAAATGCTTGCATTTGAACATGCGGTAACGCAAAGCCATGCACTCCAGTGTAGTGCAACTTGGGTCGTGACTTAATAATCAAGAACAAATGTGGGCCATGTGATTATACAGGTTGAGAACCACTGATCCAATAGACATGGCCTGCCATCCTGTAGTTTGATGCACACGCTAGATGAACTCCATCACCTCTGAGAAGACTGTCATACACGGACAAGCAACACAAATTATGTACCACAATGAACTTCAACTGGTACAAGCCTCCAGGCAGTATGGCAACTTAAAGTGATGACCTTTATTTTATGCATTGACTATGATGCAGCCACCTTGCTTGTTCCAATGAGTGTTAGAATATAGAAATATAAATGATGTCAGACCCCAACCCTTATGACTTGTTATGACATCACTATGCAGAGATAAAGAGACTCAGTCACTTTGCCCATTCAGGAGAGTGCTGGAAGTTGAGTATAAGTGGGTTAAGGGTAGGACTTTTAAATAGTTTTTCTATGCCATCACTATGAATCACCTCTCATTTTGAAAATGTTAGTTGCCTGAATGCTTTGCTGATCCAGGGGTACTTTCAGAGTAACTGACCCAGCAAAGAATACAGATGCATTGATATTTTTTTTCTCCAGATCACACTGAAGCCAGAGACAGCAAAGCAACCTGCAGAGACAGCCCGCCATTGTGCACACAGGCACGTGGTATGAAAGTATATGATGAACGCTGATTACTGTGCCTATAGCATTAACACACGTTTACGATGTGTCAAAAAACATTCAACAATTGCTCTCTTGATTTTTTCTAATTTAACAATTTTAAAGGGGAAGTAATGCAGAGGAAGTGGCCTGATTTTGAGGTGTGGTTAACTTTTGGTGTGCCAGCTGGATGTTTTTTGTGATTCCCATGATGTTCTTGCTATATTTTGTTGCTTGTAGACCCAACTTTCTGTTTTATGACCATATCATGGATTCCAAAACCAAGTAAATGGTTCCTAATTGTATTGCAAAGGCTATAGGCAAGTTTACTGTGTGCTTGCATTGACATCAATTGAGGTGGTGGAGAAGTGGCAAAGCCAGCTAAACAAAGCATACATTTTAACGCCTCATGAAGCAATCAGATCTTTACATGTCAGCTTCCCATTAAACAATTACCACTGAGGGTTTCTAGGTGGTCGTAGAGCTTTAAAAACATGACCAGACCACCTGTTGTTGTTGCTTGTGTGAACTTAGCTTTCAGCAATGGTGGCCTACCTATCTCTGTTAGTATGGGTTGCCTCTAAAGAGAGTCTGTCACAAAGCAAAAATGTTTGCATTTGTATCAGTTCACTAATTAGATACTGTATACCAACATGTCCAGTAAAATTCAAAATTAGGTTTTCTGCTCTGGGGTGGAGATCTGAACGGAGGGAGCCAAAACTGCTGGCTTTGATTATGAGACAATAGGAACATGAATTTAAAAAAACTTGACTTCTGCAACATTCCGATCTGGTGTCACAGGTCACAGGTTAACTTTAGAGAAACCATCTTAAAGTACAGACAATCTGTAGCAACCAAATACTCTGAACTATAACTTCTCTACAGAGTTTGCAATGATAAAGGAAAAAAACAAAAACGACTACATCCCAACATTTTCTGCCGCCTCCTCACAAGGCAACATAAGGCCTTCATTAGGCCCTGGAATGAAGGGAACATGAGGGAAAAAAATGCCTGAAGATTCTGGAGTAATGTGCCTATGTAAAGGCAATGAAAACATCAGACGGACCTGTGAGGGAATTATTACCAGATGTGGAGATACTGTAGCTCTAACCCCCTCACTCCCACCCCCTTCCACTTCTACACTTTCTACACTTTCTACACCACCCCTCACACTTCCCCCCACAAAATAGCAGTCTGGGGTTTGCTTGTGTGCCTTCCAGGGTCTCTGACAGACCTGAAAACAATACGCCTTGCAGGAATTCCGCCTTACTGCTGGGAACATAACTATTTCCAGATGAAAAAAAGGCATTGTATCTGCATATTGAAGGTATCAGGGTGATGGAGCCAGCCAGGAAATGAGAGTTGAATGCCACAACTCACATAACTTTTTGTGTCACAAAGTACCAAACGTTCATTAAAATGCCTAGATTTCTTTTTTTTTTTCCATTGCACACTGAGCCAGTGCTATTGTTGACCGTCTGGAAGTCATTAAAAAAAAAAAAAAGTAGTCAGGAGGTATCAGGACTCATGTAAACAAAGGAATAGTTTGGCTTGGTTGCTTGTTTCAATGCAAAACGCAAAGGGAATCGCTTATGAAAGTTTGGAAAGAACTGTTTATGTGTTGCTCATTGAAACCACTCAAATACTCCTTGTCAATTTTTTCACCGGCCCAAAAAAAGAAGCCAGCTCATAGCATTAAGAAGTTTGAATGCTATGAGCTGGCTTATTTAATGGGGTAGTTTTTCTATAGGAGGAGAATGTTTACCCACCCCAGTGAAGCTTTGTTCAGTTCAAAAATCCAATCCTGTGAAAACGTCAAAAAAAATTGAAAGAACGCATTTAACTGAGCTACGTGACCCTTCTCCTCCTTTACTAAATCAAATGCATGAAGCAAAATGATGAGCAAAGTGAAGTAACCCGGAGCCATTGTGGTCTCCTAACATATTTGGCTGCAATAAACTTAAACATAAGGGTTCTTGCCCTTGGATATATCTTCATTATACTTTGCACTATACCTTAAGCCTGACACACTTCTTATTCAAGGTAATTTTGTACATGAGGTTCAAAGAAACTGGGTTTGGATGTAATATTTTCTTTCTTGTTTATTAACCAGGTATAAAGAGGAGTAGTGTGTCAAACCCATAGCAACAGGTAGGAATATTTATCAAACCTGTACTAGAAGTGGAAAAGGGACAATATGATTGGCTGCTATGGACTACTGGGACAGTCCTGCTTTTTGTCACTTACTAGCATTAATCGGGGGACTACACGCTCTTGTTTGGCCAGCATGTTCAGTGATGCCATTGCTGGGTGGAACTTGTTGGAACAAAGTGTGATACCCTTACATACATGCATTATCCAGATAAGAAGGCTTGAATGCCTTCAACATTCTATACCACTCACAAAGGTGGAGAAAATCCTCCATCTTGCAAATAAGTGTCTAAAATGCTTAAATTAATTCTACATAGAATACATAGTCCTATCATGAAGGTACTGCATGTATAAGCCAGAGACATTTGAATGAGTCAAGACAAAGAACAATTAAATTGAACTAGTGCTATAGGTTACTGCAAACTCGAAAATTAAATGTGATGTCCTCAATCCATTATACCATTAGTAGTCAATGAACAGAAAAATATTCTGCACAGAATCATATTTAATAATACAGTGGAACGAACAGGGAGACACAGTAAACAACTCCAACCAATCAGGAATTGGCCAAGTAATGAAATCTGATTTTGTGATTGGTCACAAATAATTTCTATTAACCACTTTGTTCACTTCGGCTGGAGGTTTACAAATCCATCTAACTTCAAAAGAGCTATTTTCATCCATCAACAAAAGGCCTCTGGAGGAAAGGCTAACCATAACCTTTATTATATACCTAAACAACAACAAAAAAAGTCTTGTCCTACAAGAATGCTTTTTTTTTTTTTTGCTATTACACATAAAGGACTGCTTTATATTGCAGTACAGAAACCGATCATCAATTCACAAAGTTATTGTTTCCTTGAGACTTATTAAAAAAAGCTAGAGCAATATTCCCTATGGCACATTGGCCTTTCACCTTAAACGCAAGCCTGGTACCAGAAAAAAACACAGGCTGCATTGTGTAGTCTAGCAAGATTATTATTGGCTGTTCGAGGGCATAAACTTAATTGTTTGGTGGAGGACTCTAAACTTAGCTCTCATTGGCTAACCCCTCTAATTAGTCACAGACATAGTGGGCTCTGGCTTTTAAGACAAAGCCTTACTTTTTTTTCAAACAAACTTTGCCAAAAACAGTTGAACTACTCTTGTAAAAAAAAAAATAATAGAAAACGTTGATACAAATCATATGCTTCTAAAAAAAAAGAAAAAAGATTTTGAGCAATTTTAACCAGTAAAAGTAAAACTATGTAACATAATCAAAAGGCATAGGACGATTCTCTGTAAGGTCAAAATGTAAGGATACTGATAGATTAAGGAAATGTAATGCAATCCCAAAATAGATGGACTTTTAAAAAAAGAAAAAAAAAATTCTGCCTTAACTTTTTTTTTTATTTCGTTCAAACATTTCTAAATTCTGAGGTGTAAAAATGATCAAAAACAAGACTAGAGCTAGTGATTTATATTTAATGTGACATGAGTGTTTTAGGCCTGAAAGTTTTAAAGAAATTCAAAAACCCTTATTAAAAGTGGAATGATAACAGTGGGATCCTACTACAGTCTCTTTTTTTCCCCCGAAAGTCTTTTTCTCTTGCAGTAAGTTCGCCTCTTTGTGTAAGAGGGGTCTGATACAGTGAATGATAGCTTGCTGTAAGGTTGTCTGGCTCCCACTGGGGAGCTGACCATCCTTGGTGTTAACATTGTTTAAACTTTAAAGCCATTGAACAACATCATTTCGATGACGCAACCCCGAAAAAAGATATTTACATGATATTTTTCAGCTTCATTTAACGCCAAAATGAATCATTTCTTAGGACAGGCGTGAATCTGCACCAAGCAGATCTCAACTGTACAGCACTAATTCTATTGAACTTGAACTAAACAAGGCGTATGTATTCCTTAACATACATTTGTTCTTGTGAGGCTCAGTGGCCTAAGATGGGGCTTTTTGCCTAAAGTAAGACTCAACATTTTTCGAGGCTTCTAACTCTCAGTGGTGACACAACAGTTGCATTTGATATGGGATTGGGGATTTTTGTTGTTGGGTTTTTTTGAATAGTCCTTTTTCTTCTATGAATGTGTATCCCATAGATGTGTTTTTTCTTTTTTTTAAAGTCCAGTTTACAGGAACAGTATAATAAAGTGTTAGTTCTCTGTTCTGCTGAGGTCTCCAACTGTGACAGTAATAAAAGGAAGGACCTAAAATTCCCTTCTCGTAAAAATTCAGACACTTCACAATCATCCACTTGTCTGCTGTGTTCTCAGCGGAAAAAAGAATTGATTTAGACACACTTTATAATAGCAGCTGAGGACTTGCCGGTTTTAATTAAATAGTAAGCTTATTTTATTGACAGAGTACAAGTGATACGGTGTAGCGATCAGTAAGCCTGCATGTCTAGAGCCTGAAATATATACATTTATTAAAGAGAATAGACGGAGAAGACAACAGTTAGGCTGTCTTTCGTCGGTCTGTTATTCTTTCTCGGCGAACTGTTCTGTGATTAAATAATTCACAAGAAAATCTATTCTTTGTGGGGGATGTAGTTTCGACCACAGTTCTTTCCGTGATCATCTGAAAGGCTATTAAGGCAGATGGGGCTAGCTTCACGATGCAGTGCTGCAGCCCTCTTACGAACCATAACTGCTAGACTGGATATAATCTAAGCAAAGAGGTACAGACATGCACTGAATGAATATGAAAGGCCACCTACCCAAGGGGGGCTAGCAGAAAGTATTTGATGCTGTAGATAGGAGCCACCTCGTTCCTCTGTTACCTAAACAGACCAAGATGCAATGGATTTTTTGATAAATTAAATATTTAGGGTCCTATGCATGAAATCAATGAATCTGGGAAAGGTTAGAGTCATTTGCATCATCTACAACCGGAGCTCTTTTGCAGACAATTTTCTTTGGAATGGCTTAACCCTTTCCAGAGCAGGCAGGCCCTGCAAAAAAGGGTTCAGTGGCAAAAGAGTTAACAGCGCGGACTTAATGACACCGGTATGCAGCAGCTGCCTCTCCCACCGTGGCCACCAGCCCCTCTTTCCCAAGACTTGAACCCCTAAATATATATCAGCATCACGCACATAGGCATCCACACATGCAGAACAGATGCGGTTAACCCCTGCTGTGCCAAAAGGTTCTCTGAAGCCCCCCTTCCTTGTTCCTGGTGCAGAGTTTAGGATGCACAGCAGGAAAATAACTCTTCAGCCATTTCACTGTGCAGGGTAGGTGTGTTGATGAGAGAGTTTATATTCAGATATCCCTCCACCACAGGAGAGGTTAACTCTTTCTTAGGCAGAGGGAAAGGCAGTCGGGCAATGCCGTTATCACTTTGCCAGGAGAAAGGTGAGAACAGCTGGGTACCATTAGATCAGAAAGATGCCCTGGAATGCTTCCTCCTGGCACAGGGGTGGTTAAACCTGAGCCGAATTAATGCGAACCAGGTTTTAGACTCCAGATAATGCCCGGCTATGTCCTCTTCTGCACATTTCATCCCAAAAGAGAAACCTCCATCGGAAGCAAACGTATCCAGATATCTCCCACACTGTGCCAAGAAGGAAGGGAGGGGGGGGGGGGGGGGACACACAAAAA
>NW_017307891.1:198676-233379 GCF_000935625.1 Nanorana parkeri
GCCACGCCAGCGAGGGAAAGAGGGGGGGGGGGGGGGGGGGGGGGGACACACACATAAAAACATGCAATATATAAAAAAGTAATCAGAGGGATAAAAGACAGCCATAATTAGTGATCAGAACCACAATGACACCAACCAGCCTTCCCCAAGCCATAAGGTTCTTCCTTTTGGGGAAGTACGGATAGAGAGGTACCATAGCTCCAAAAACGCTAAGTGAATAGCTTGGTGGCTAAACAGTTGCTCCTAGCCCAAGCTGGCTCCTAAGTTCCTCCAGGAGTGCATACATCCCCCAGGCTCTGTCTCCGCGGACCTGCCAGCTTCACCAGATCCCCTGTGGCATCCACTCAACTCCCAAGAGGACAGAGATGCAAAGAGACAAGGAGACAGATAGAGATCCCTTCTGTGCCCTTACCTGGGTGTCTTGGCTTCTTCAGCTGGCAACCAGAGAGAGATAATAAAGGTCCCAGTTACATGGAGAGCTTGCGGAGACCCAGCAGCATCTTAAAGTCCTATACACTCCAGCCCTATGAGGAGGAGATCCAAGTGAAGCTTGCAGCTTCTGGCAAGGAATGCAACAGAGAAAGAGAGACAGAGAGAGAGAGAGAATGAAGGGGAGGGAGGGGGCCAGGCTAGGGCTCAGAGCAAGCTGCTGACGGAGACAAGGAGAGGGGGGCAGTGAGAAGAGAATCGCATGAATAATTGCAAGAGGCAGGGGTCTCTGAGCCTCTCTCCTGACTTGTGAAGATGAGGAGTGGTGTCCATCAGAGGTGACCCCTCAGCTCTCCTTCTCCTCTGTGTCTCACTCGCTGATGACAGATCTCAGAGATGCTATCTTGGATAAAGTCAGCCAAAAGATTGGATTGATGCAAAGCAGATTGTGCAGCAATGGGAGCATATGGAGTAGAAGAGGTGGTGGTTGTGGCGGTGGTGGTGAGGGAGGGTGGGGAGGACCAAGAGCTAGAGACCGGCAAATCGGATCAGGGTTTGATGGCAGATCGCACCGATTTGCATGTTGGCAAATGGAAGGAAGGGACAGATTTTTTGTCATGCACTTTTTTTTGGATCACGACACGCGAAGGATGGAGCTGCATCATCTTCATTTGTATGATTCGGACGGGGAGAGGAATTGTAGAACTTTGCTTAGTGGGAAGCTTTGCGGCTCTGAGATCATTTCCCACCGGGACGTTCTCTGCATTGAGTTTGGATGCATCCCTCACATGTTTCTGTTTTTTTTTGTGCACAGGAGGTTCTTGATTTATTTACTTATTATTGGTATTCATATTTACATAGCACATTCACATCAGTCCCTGCCCTCAATGAGCTTACAATCTAAGGTCCCTGTTTTACATGCATACAGGGCCCATTTAGGGCTTGTTCACACCATCTCCAGACCAGATCAGGATGCATTTCAGCGAATGCGATAATGTGCGTTTTTGATGCATTTTTGCACGATTTGATGCATTTCAGTGCGTTTTGTTTTCCTCAGTTGGCTTTTAGGTGCATCCCAGTGCACTTGCATGCGTTTACATGCTTTCCAGAGCAGAACAAATGCAGCATGCTGAACTTTTTTTTTAAAGCTCTGAAACTGAATGCAATTGTGTGAACTAGCCTCAGAAAAAACTATTGGAATCTAGGGGGATGCATTTTTGGTGCAGATAGAAGAAAGCTCTGGATATGGTCCAAACAAGCTAATTAACCTACCAGCATAAGCCTTTGGGTGGGAAACCAGAGTATGCAGAGGACACCGTGTAAGGATAACATGCAAACTCCATGCAGATAGTGTCCTGAGCGGGATTTGAACAGGGAACCCCCACTGCTGTAAGGCAGAAGTTCTAACCACTAAGCCATTGGGCTACTCTGCAATGGTGGGGCCACCAGTACCCTAAAGCTGGCAGTACACTGTAGGATTTTTTTGGCTGAGCAAGAAAAATCATTTGATTCCCCTATCCCTGCTAAAAAGGGTGTATGGAGGAATCTCTCCTTCTGGCTATTGTATTCTGACAACCGAATAGCCCGAATTACCACACAGTGACTGCAGCTGATTGGCCGCAGTCACTGTTTAGCTGACAATTTCCCACCCGGCTCCTTTGGCAATAGCCAATTGAAAAATTGACTTTGCTGAGCCTAGTGGCGCTGGCAGGGCCACCCATGGATCAAATTTTGGCAGATGCAGCAGGAAACAGATGATTTGGAGAAGATTTGCTGAAGATTCGGCGACCATTGATTGAGTACCGAAAGCGTTGCAGAATCCTGTTGCAGAAAAGCGGTCAGAGACGGCATATATGATGGGAGATCTGTCAACAGGACTATCCAGCTTGCTGGAAAATCATTCCCTGCAGATGATCATTGGCAAGATAGCTAAAGCTGGACATACACTATGCAAACTGCTTATACAATCTCTGTCCAAGATTTATGAAAACTATGTAACAAGAGGACAAATCTAAACAGCCTATTCAATCTATCAAATCAGACACGTCCTTGCTCTACATGGTTGATGGTAGGTCTAAAGGCAATTGTACAATCAGATTGTATATTATATTGAATGGCCAGTTTTAGCCATATGGTATCTGGCTGTTTTTTTCCAGTGCAGCCTGAATGTAAAACAAGGTCATTTGCCTTGTCATGGGTGGGCATAGTAAGCAAGAAACACTGCAATGGGCACAGTTTGGGCACATGAACACCAGCAGTTGTGTAGTTGTGCCCTCAATTGGATTTAAAATACACACTTCAATCCTATTGTACAATCTCTGCGCAACATCCAATACGTTTACCAAAAACTATGCAGTTCGAGGGGCCTGCTTTCAAGTTATATCCAGTTGAGTAGTCCCTCATACTACATAGCTGTTGGTAAATCGTAAGCAGGCCACAAATGTTACAATCTGATTGTGCAATCCCATTTAAATACACTGAGTGGCCAGATAATTATGACCACCTGACGTTTGTAGGCAAATTAGTTATAATTAGCTATAATTTCGCGCTGAAGTTGCTAGAGGGCCAGACCTGTATATCACCAGCTGTATAGTATGAAAGCCTGCCCGATCACATGACATAAACTGAATGCATTGTTTAGAGAGGCTCTCACACTACTCACTTGTTGGAAAATCTAAAGGAGATTGTACATGTCTATGGCTATCCTAATGGGCATTGTACAATTAGATTATAACTCCAGTGACCAGCAATAGCGTACAACCCAAAGATGAGATTTCCAAGACTTCATCGACCTTTTAATCTGATCTGTCAATAACCAAGATGTGTGTTGGTGCTTTCAGTCAGAACTGCTGAGAATAAAGGGAGCGCCTCCCAGATAAATTGTAATTTTATTGTATTGTGTATGTTCTTGTAAGAATAGTTTTTGCTTTACAAAATGATTTGTAAATGCACATGTAGGCATTACTCTAGCTAACCAAATGTGTTTACACCTCTAAACACCATGCGCATGTATACGCATATGAATGTGCGTATTTACGTGCCAAAGCATGCTTCTAACAGAAAGATTTAGCAGAGACGAGAGTATTTTAATATGCCTGTGTGCATGAGCCCCTACATGGGTAGTGATAGTCATTACTATAGAAACATTATTTTGTAACTTCTCTCTCTCTTAAATTAATATTGTGTATTGTGTTGTTATAATTACTATTATTATCAAATTATTAGAATCGTCAAGCATCGTCAAGAGATAAATTTAACTCTCATCTATGATAACAGCGGAATCCAAGGAAATTATTATTGTGCATTGAGTTATTTATTACCTGTTTGTTTTTTTATTACTGTTACTATGTTATTGTAAGCCTTGTGTGTTTTTCCCTTATTATAAAAACATACAGGATACAAGAAATCACACTAAAACTCATCTATAACAATAGCGGAATCCAGGGAACGTTATTGGGGTGTAAGTATTCTCCAGGGGGTCGGCTGTGTGTGGGATGTCTGTTTGCTTTCATGACATCCAAGAGGGATTTGGATTTGCATATATTATGCATTCATTCGGAGAGATAGATAGAAGGAGGATGCTGGGAAGGAGGAGGAGACGCAGGAGGGATGCTGCCAAGTAAACTGGAAAGTGTTGAGTTCAAGAACGGTGAGAGGCTGGGCCAAGGCAGGTCAGAACCACGAAGGATGCTGAAGAGGTGTGAAGCCTGGATGCTGATCACTAGGCAGCCAGCCTGCAGAGCCGGTAGATTCTCTCTGCCCGGCCGGGGTGTGCAAATGCAGCTTTCATGAAAACATCACAGAGGAGGAATCATTATTCATTGTAACATACAATGGGCCGGATAAAGTATTGTCAGTCCGTCAGATATTTGGCGAATGCAAGCTTGAATTTTTGGATGTACCATAAAATAGTTAAATTCAAAGGGTTTGAAAGAAAAATGCAACTAGTGCACCAATTGTAAAAACAAAATTGCACAAAAAGTCTCACAATCTGCACCAAATAAATAATAGTTCATTCAATAAATGTCTCAATATTTGATGCAATAGAGGTGTGCAATGGTGCGCCAAGAGGATAATGGCACAAGACAGTTACACATTCTACTATGCGTAGAGTAATGCACTAGGACATATTCGTATTTTTGACATGTGACACAGGAAATTAGGATGTCAAGTGTGGCGGTTCTCAATCCTCAACAACTGCCAATACAAGGGGCAAATATTGTCTGGTGGGTGGGCCCTTGTCAGCATCCCTGCACTCGACAAAAGCCAATTTCTTATTTGACTTTTGTCGAAGGAGCCAGTCCAAAAATTTGCTTCCAAACAGTGCTAGCATTCAATCAGATGCAGGCACTCTCTGGCAATAGCTGGCAGTGGGACATTCATCCAACATGCTGTTTAACATAGATGGAGGAGCCTGGGAGATTTTTTTCATTCATCCCCCAGGCAGCACATTGATCTACATTTGCTGAACATCCAACACGCATTGTACGCTGTCATGACCATATGTGATCATTGATGTCAGGCAGCTGAATGTAAGCAAGCTAGCCAGGGACCTGTCTGATGTCACAGATCACATATGGTCAGGGCAAAATCTAGTCAATTACATCACTCGGGCTCTCCTGGATACCTTGTTTACTATACATGTACATTTTGTTTCGTTTCCAATGGATATTTGTCTGAATTTTGTTAAATTCCGACATTTGAATGCATCTGTATTTCCAAACTCGAACGCTTCCGAATGTGAACAAATCCGAATGTTCCTTTAACGAAAACCCTGTTGTGTTCGAATTTCGTTCAAAATGAAACTAAATCAGACATGTGACTGTTCTCTGGCCAATCAGATGTGTTTTTTGGCTGTTGGAGGGGTTGCAGCACAGGCACGGTCATGTGACTTCCTGCTGTGGATCTCCCCGAATGGAAATTCGGGCGGATATGAAATCCGCATAACAAACCGAATTGAATTTTGGGTCCGAAATCAGAAAACTGAAAGAAGTCAAAATCCGAATCGATCCTGAAACAAAATGGTACAAATTTAGTGCGGGGTTACATGTCTATTTACAGACATGAGCCAGCAGTGAACGTATCTGTCACTTAGCAGCAATATATATTTGCTGGAGCAGTTGCTGTCATTTGTGGTGAGAGTCTGGCAGGATCAGGATCGTCATGTGAGGGTCATCTTGTTTGTGCCGGCGGGTCATCAAGACGTCGTTCATCATGATTGATGATGGATCTAAATTGCTGGGTGATGTGACTGATGATGGATTTACACAGTGAGACAGTCTAGAGTAAAATAGACTTGTATACACGTACTCATTAGGGGGAGCCAGATATATGAGGGCACCCTTATGTTAAAGAGGCTTTGAGATCCCAATAATTCTCAGCCCCCACAGACCCACACAAATCACAAGGCCAGGGATGAGGCTCTTGTCCCCATCAAAATGAGTACATTGTGCATTGCCAAGAGGAGCCAGGTACCCTCCACATGATGTTGTTCTGCTTTACTAGCCATCCAGGCGGCATGCCCGGATAAAGGTCTTGTATAGATTTTTGGGGGAACCTACATTTTATTTTTTTGCTTAGAATAAGCGTCTGTCTTTTTAGGGCCCTATGTGGGTTTTTTTTTTCTGTCAGGGGTCCCCCTTACAAATCTATACCAGACACCTATCTAGAATTAGGTTTAGGCATTTTTCTTTTTTTGGAAGTGACCCCACGCTTTTTTTTTTTACTGTAGGGCATGTATCCTGTATGATTTAGGCAGTAGGTAAAAAAAAAAAAAAGTAGGGCCCCCACTTCCACAAAATCCATACCAGACCCTTACCCTACAGAAAACAAGATGTCACCCAGTTCAAGTTTGCATCTAATTTAAACCAAAATATTAAAAAGAGTATTATGTACCTTCTGGAATGGGCCATGTTGGAGGTTCTCTGGAAATGCAGAATATGGAAGGTGTTGTGGATGATGTATAAGAGATCAGAAATATGAAAATAAAAAAGCACAAATAAAAAAAATATGAAATAAAAAAGCACACAAAGCATCCTCCTTCTACTGGGATCATCTCTTTTAGACTTTTCTTCTTTTACTGGTCCTAACCTGGCTCAGAATAATGTGACAGCATATAAATATGCCTATAAGGGTTGGCCATGTTTCTTCTAATGATAAGAAAAAACAATGTGTAGCAGATAACTGTAGATGGAAAAGCCATCTACTTTTCTCTGCAGCCTATAGGCGCAAGCCTGTTATGCCTAACAAAAAATCAGGCCCATGCATGCTGGTGGGTACTATTAGATCAGACCTCAAATGCCAAAGCCTGCTTAACGTAAGCCCCACATTGTAAAAAATACTAATTGAAGGCATTCAAAATGGAAACCATTGAAACAAAAATATCCAAAATAATTACATCTGGCTTCCACCAGACTTACCGATTCAAAGGTGATATTGCTGGGTCCTCTGGCTGGATCCTGAAAAAAACTAAGGATCCAAAAGCCCTTCTTGTACAGTTGTGGAGCATCTTTTTGGGAGATTCTGTATCCTCAAGCTTCCCAGGATCCTGCAATAAGGCCCAGTCCCATCAGCAAAAAGAGGCAGGACATGGTCAGAAATGTTAAGGTCAACATTTGTTACATTTTTCTTTTGGTGGTTTACGTTTTTTATGCTTTCAGTTTGAGTTTTTACTTTTATGGGGGGTAGGGCTTCAACATCAGAAGACCTTGCATTTTGATACAAGGCCTCCTTTAAGGGTTCATGGTTTGTCTGTTGTATACGGACGATGGGGGCTCTACCTTGGGTTGTCACTAGGGATGCACAGATACTGATACTAGTATCGATATCAGTGCCTGTACCGAGTATTTGGGTGAGTACTCGCCCAAATGCTCCTATACCTTCCCTGATACCGGAACTTCCAATCAGAGGAAGATTTCCTCTGACTGGCAGTGTCGTAGGGAAACATGGAGCCAGCTTCCCGGCCAACTGGGAGGTGGGTCATTACTCGCCGCCCAGCTTCCTCATTGACCGGGAAGCCAGCTCCATGCCAACAGAAACACCGGTATCGGTACTCGGTATTGGTGAGTACAGAAAGCAACATATTGATACTCTGTAGCAAAAAAACGGTACCGGTGCACCCCTAGTTGTTACAATGCAGGATACCATTTATCTTCTTTTTTACTTTTTTTTACTTTAACGAAAACATTTTTTTTCTCGTCATGGGCCTGTGTTGATCTGAACTGAAGCAGAGTGAACAAACACTAACTCATATCCTTGGCAACCCCGTAAACAGCATCTGCAATTGCTAATGGATGATCAGTTGATATGGCTTACTGTCAATCATTTCACTGAAGTTTCCATGGATTCATCAAAATAAAATGTCATTAATCTGCCACTTTTTATTCAAGAATCATTAATTTCAACATTAACTTTATAGGTGACTTTCAGGTAAACAGACAAATATGCAGATTATACACATATGAGAGCTGTCTATGATGTGTGTTTCTGTTACAATTACCCAGCTCTGTCGGACAGCACTTGGTATATGTAGCAGGGAACATGATCGTTTTCTGCTGCACTTTCATTTTTTTTCACAGGACCTCTTCCCACCCCCTGCCTGTGACTGGACAGATTGTACTAGATTGTGAGCTCTCACGAGCAGGGGCCCTCCCAACCCCATTGTACTGAAACGGTATTGTATTGTAACTGTACTGTCTCCTCCATTTTGTAAGGCGCTGCACAATTTGTTTGTGCTATATAAATCCTGTATAATAATAATAAAGGAGAAGCAGCACACTGGTCATCTCATCTCTCTGTCACTCTGCTTTCTCCTCCTATGAAGATGGCTTCTTTTAGCTTGCTCCTTATGCTGCTTCTCCCCCTCGTGCAGCAATTAGACTACCTAAATGTTGGACTAATAGTGATGATCTGAGTGCAGCAGACATGACTGATACCGACTCAACCCAAATTGATCAATCCCATTTTCTCATACTAAGTGCACAATAAAATGTTCTGCGACACTTAAGCAAATGAAAGGGGAGGAGGGAGGACCTGTCGATTGGGGATGTCTGGCACATGCTGAGACTGAAGTCACTCTAGCATGACACTGGCTGCCATTAAGTTGAGTTTTATGTTGAAGAAGTTATAAAATTTCATAACAAAGCTTTTGTCTTCTCCTTGAACACTGCTCGATTGTGTAAGAGGTCAGAAGGAAAGTTTCCAGAATTTTTAGTCTTTTTATAGGTATTTTATCTCTAGTTTTTACACCTTGTCAGGGAATCATTTGAAAGCAGAAAAGATTATGCTTTTATGTAATGTCTTGACTTCTCATTTCGGGAATACGATAACTGTGTCAGGCTGGGCAGAGACGGCTCGAATGCTGGCCGTTGAGCCCGCAAGAGGCAGAAAGGAAATCACTTGATTCCCACATGCACGTGTGTTGGGTGGCCAAACGTGTGACAGTGATTTAAAGGAAATGTGTGGCACAACTGCTCCTTTATTTATTTCAGGTAGTGACATTTTATGCAGCACTTTACATTTTTGCACATTCAGTCCCTGCCTTTAAGGAGCTGGCAGTCTAATGTCCCTCTCTTACATACATTAACCTACCAGCATGTCTTTGGAGAGTGGGAGGAAACCAGAGTACCTGTAGGGAACCCACGCAAGCACAGGGAGAACATGCAAACTCCTTGCAGATAGTGGCCTAACTGGGATTTAAACACCAGTGCTGCAAGGCAGAAGTGCTAACTGCTACACTACTGTGCCACCCTTTAAAGGCGTTCTAAAGTCCCATCATATTCTATCCTGTTATAACATTAGCATTGTAATAGGAATACATACTGGAGTTATTTTTAATAATGCAATCAAAGCTTACCAAAAAAAAATCCCTTTTATGTAGTGAGTGCTGCCTTCCATCTGCCCATCATTTTCACCAACTTCCTGGATTCCCAGCGCGCCCTGTTCATCAGCAAACTGTCCTAATGCAAGGTCTCCATTTTCCTCTGTCCCTCTCTGTAACCTTCCAACACTGCTGCTGCCACTGCAATGGCTATATATAACCCCCCTGATGTCAAAGGTGACCAGCCAAACCACAAGAGAAGTATCCAAGTAGAATGCAAGATGCCAAGATGGCACCTGGAGTCCATGGCAAAAGCCACATTTGTCCTATGTCATGCTCCCCAAGCATCAGTAGTAAGGAACAGCATGTGATCACTTTATTGACCGCTGAACCAAGAAATGATTTAGCAATCCTAAAGTTGTTATTTGTTTAAATCCTGTGGCAAATGATTCCCTCTCCTTACCGCTCCTGCACAGTACATTGCTATCGACTACTATGGGTCTTGTCTCCTGTCTGGGAGACGGAGATAAGAGAGCCCAAAAAAAATCAATGGGGGATGTAATGTGCAGGGACAGTCAGGAGATGGAGACGTTCACCACAAATGTGTCCTTTGCCAGGTGCCATCTTGGGAGAGCTTGTGTCTGATTGGACACATCTTTAGAGAATCGGATAGCCATCCTTTACACAGAGGGGTTATATATATATATATATATCTTGCATGGTCAGGAGAGGGAGACATTCACTGCAGGATGTAAACAAACCAAATACAGTTAGTATTCATCTCTGCAAGGTGAGGGTGGCAACACTTAGGTCAGCTTACAGGGGCCAAAAGGATAGGCAGACTTTTAGGCCCCATTACCATGGGGCAATTTGGGATTCCTGTGGCAGGAACCTATAGAGTCCTGTAGGAGGAATCCCAGGTGTCCCATTCAGATGACAACAGCTGCATCTGTAAACGACAGCAGCCTGCAAAACATGTGATTTAGAATAGATGACTGTTGCTGGACATGTGTATCCTGCATCCAGTGACAATCATCTACTCAAACCAAACCAAAACTCAAACCTTTGGCATAATCCTGCGACCAGAGTCTAATTCCACAATGTGACTACACAACGAGGTCCAAAGGGGTACGCTGGAGATAAAGAGGACGCCCGCCTATCACTGACGGACTAAGTAACTACAAAACAAGCCCAGGAAATGGTGAGAGTTCTTTGGCCATGTGTACTCATTACAAGCAACTACTCCTGTGACACAGTATGGGCCCCAACAATGGCTAGCCTAGACTATTGCTACTGGCAATAAGTGTAGAGTACTGAGGGACTTCTTGGACTCATTAGCAAGCCCAGTATCTAAAGACAAAGACAGCTATCGTGATAGTTAAGTACTGTATATTCGGGTTTTTAGAAGCAGAGTGTCAGGATACTAGAAAGCGTATTTGATGCATGTTGTCTATCTCTGTTATGGCTTCACATTCACTTTATTGGCCAATTATAGAACATTATCTGATTAGTAAAGTTTTTTTTAAACTTCACAAAGTGAGTTGGTGTGCTGTGGATCCTAGGGACCGAAGAACATGTGTATTCCAGCAGCAATTTTGGGGGGTGAGTGCTACATGAACGCAGGACCACAGGTATTATGTTGTGAGAGCTATATGAAACTTGGTTGGTTTCACTTAGGGATCTGGATCACCTTCCTTTCCTACAAAAATTAAGATCTCAGCTCTGGTCAAAACATTTTTCTTTTAGCTGGAAGCAGAGTTGAGAGGGGCTCGAACCTCTCTCACTTTCTGTCTTGGTGACAGGGTGTTGCTGAGACAGGAAGTAATGAGGAATCATTCCCATGTGGACACAGAAAGCAAGCCACTCATGTTTTTACAAGGAGAGTTTAGCAAGGGTAGTTTACATGTTTTTCTTATCTAAGAGCTACAAGTATTATTTTTTTCAGCAGGATAAATTATGTTTTCAGGTGTAAGTTAATGGGTCCGGTCCTGTGCTTTTTCTGGTCTCAAAGTAAATGGTACATACGTGATTAGACTCAAAATGACCAGACAAAAAGACAAAATTGACCCACTGGCCTTGCTGTATGTCAATGACTGGTTACAGTGGAGAATGACATGAGGGTTCTACGTACTCTATAGCTCTTCAGGCTAGATGATCCGGGGATACACGCCTCTGTTTCTGTTGCTGTTTTGAACTGACAACTCTAGGCTTGTGTGGATTTCCTGATGCAGAGTAATCATTCCAAGATTAATCTTTGGTGCAGCCATTGGCATGAATAGAGATATTTACCAACCTCTCCCAGCTGCATCGGGAAGGCAAAGCACAGACAACTCTGCGATTTAATGGATGAGGCTGCTGCTATTGTTTATAGACTTGCTGCAAGTTGGAGGCCAGGATTGCACGGCCCATATAAAAAGAACCATGTACATCCTAGATTAAAGCAACCCTTTCCTTGCCAATGCCCATATGAGCTTTCCCCTATAAACAACCCAATGGTGTAATGTAAACAAACATAAACTCTCCAATCTGTACCAAAGACCCAGTTATTCTCCCCACTGAGCGCCACCATCTTGCATATCGCACAGCATAAAGTTAAAGACGGGCTGTCAATCACAACCAGCACAGCAAAGACTTTTCCTAGGACCGGTATGTGTCTGTGCCCGCTGTTTACATCTGCCGCCAGGAGGGGTGGTTAGAGATGGGGAACAGGGCTTTGCTTGTTGTTCAATAAAAAGTCAAAATTTGCATATCAGTAACAATGTTATTTAATCTGCTCAGTCATTGCTGGCTGCCCCTGCTCAGCAGAGCAGCTTAGAAGTATATGGCGCTCTAATGCACAGGTATGGCCAGCAGAGAGTGGACTTCAACGCATTGAAACAAACATGGGGGGCTTCAGGTACCTCTGAAAGTGCACGTTTTAACTGTTTTTAAATTCTTTTGTCTCCTTCCCCTAATTTAACAGATCCTACACTCCACATACACAGATGCATACTTACCAAGATCCAGTGCCTCGGGCCACCCATGTTTCTTTACATCCCACGCTCTCCCCCCAACACAGATGCATTCTTACCAAGATCCATTGCCCAGGCCACCCATGTTTGTTTACATCCCGCACTCTTCTCCTCCACAGATGTATACTTACTGACATCCAGTGCTCCAGGCCACCCGTGTTTGTTTACAACCCACACTCTCCCCCTCCACAGATGCATACTTACTGTGGCCCCGGGCAACCCATGTTTGTTTACATCCCGCACTCTCCCCCTTCACAGATGTATAATTAATGACACCAAGTGGCCCGGGCCACCCATGTTTGTTTACATCCCACACTCTCTCCTTCCACAGATGCATACTTTCTGTGGCCCCGGGCCAGCCGTGTTTGTTTACATACCATGCTCTCTCCCTCCGCAGATGCATACTTACTAACTAACTTACATGCATCCCTCGCGGAAGTCTCTGCTAGCAACATCTTGCTCCGTAAAGCCCCATAGAAGACTATGAGGCTCTAAAGCACAGGTGTTGCAAGCAGAGAGAGGACTTCGATACGGGATGTAAACAAATATGGGAGGCCCCAGGTGCCTCTTAAAGTGCACTTGGCTCCATCTAGTGGCAGTAATGTGCTGTGAACATCATTCACACAGACATACTGTATGCTGTGGGAACATGTTATAAATCAGCCCCTAAGTGTACATTTAAAAAAAACAACCTTGCCACATCCCTGGGTATGCTTCCTTTATTCAGATAGGGACAAACAGGCAGATAATCTATAATTCATATTCTGGTAGCTTCTTCTAAAAAAGGTGTACTTTTAGTCTCTTTTCCACATGTCTTTCAATGACTGCTTAGCACAGTGTGGTAAAAAAGACTGTTATTTGTAGAGCTCCATAACTAAAGCTGCAATTTACTGACAGAGGTAAATGACTCATCACAGTATCTAATCCTTTATAAGACAGCTCAGTCCAAAGTGTCAGTCAGACTGTAAGCAATGCCTAGTATGTACTCAGACTGTATTGCATAATCCTGTATTTAGACCCACTGGCAAATATTCATTGTGTGTGTGCAGGCATGCACGGATGTGTGTGATACGGAACCTGTGCGCAAACATGGGTGCATAAAAGGATGCATGGACGGAACAACAGGGTGGTGCACAATAAGTTGCTGGAAGACTTCAGCTTGTTCCTGTTTCCTGAGATCTGACCTGTCTGCTTGATTCCTGCACCTGACCCAGATTGCCTCCTGATCACTCCTTCTGTACGCTGCCTGCCTGCTATTGTGATATCGGCCTGTTTACTGGATTTGACCTCTGCCTTCTGTCTTGTACCTCCGCTGCTCCTGGCCTTGACACCTCTCCTGGTACTCGATTCTGTACTTCGCTGCCCAGCTGGTTTGACCTGGGACTGTATCCTCGACCTGCTTCTGTCTCCTGTCCCAGTCTGATCCCCTGGGTTCCTTGAACTCACGGAGTGTCATCTGCTTTACCGGCACTCACGCTACTCTGTTTCCACATGCTTACTTTTCCCACTCCCAGGGGTGTTAGATAAGAGGCGCAAGGGGAGCAACCTTATAAACTCAGTTTCCAATCATTTATGTGATACAGACAAAGCCAGCCACAAGCCAACAACAAACATTATTTAAATTTCACTGATCGGGAACAATCATACAGATCAAATTTTTGTTTCAGAGATTCTACGCAAAGGTTCACCAGCCCCCCCTTATACTCAACTTACCAGCACCCTCTGCCCATCTAACCCGCCTGCCAATCCTTCCATCATTGCAGCCAGTGACACTACTTCCGTGTATGTAAACTGCTTCTCTTTGACAGGGCTAGGGTCTAGCAGTCATGGCCAAGCACAGGCACATTACAAAGGGAGTGGCGCCACTGCTCCACCTAGTCCCTGAGTAGCGAAGGAATGCAGTCAAGGTGAGTATAAAAGGCTCAGGTGGGCCATTCGCAGAGATGCGTTACTTCACCGTGCATGCGCAAGGGGACAGAGTGTCTTTAAGTAATGAGAAAACAAAAGTATGTGATGATTGAAACAACGGCGTCACCATAACATTATTATGGTGACGGCCCTCCCCAGGCCCTATATTTTGTGGTCTTTCCACAGATTTGGTTTTTAATGCCGTACACATATATTTCCACAAATGCAAAACGAAAAATAGACATAAAACCTGGCTTTTTTCAACAACAGGATGTACTCGGAGATAAAACAATACAGAATTTTCCTCACAAATCACAGCGTTTTCCTCAGAGGGAACATGAACTTTACATTCTGCCACATGCGCACGTCTGTGCTCATCTCTGGGGGGCCAAACTTGTCACCTCAGCTTTATTTTGGGGTCACTTGCTCTCCCTCCAATCCAGCTTGAACACTACAATCAGCTCTTGTCATTTTTAAAGATTACTTCCTTTTCTCCATAGTTATTTTCCTGGTTTGAAGTAAAAAGAAGATTTGTTGGACATCATTTCAAGGCAGCCTATATTTAACCACAACTAAATATATACAGACATCATGTCAGCAGGATTTAGAATAATGAAAAGAAAATATATATATATATCGAGAGAGAGAATTCGGCATGGTCCTTGCTATAGAAAAGGTGATGCATTTGGAAAAGTGGGGTAAAATCCAGTAACTCATAGCAACCAATCAGATTTCACTTGGCTGTAGTGATACCTGGAAAAATAAGATTTACCACTGGTTGATTTGGGTTACTAGCTATCTGTACTGCCCTGTTTTAAGAGACTTGGTCACAAGGTCAACAAATTCAACAACAGCAGCAGTATTTTCAGTCTGCAATTAAACCCTGCTGGCCAATGGTGTCAGCCAACATCCATGGTTTAGATTCACCTGATAGCTAGGGAATCCCTCAGCCGTAGGCTGAATGGGATCAGGATGCATCATTGGTTGGTAGGACACCAGTAGCCATTAGCAATTCATCACAGCCTCATTCAGCTGCCAGCTAAAAGACGTCCCAGCCAACATTCGAATGGGGTCGGGGATGCATCAGCGGTTGCTTGGGCTTTAGTGGCCTCCAGCATCCTAGTAACCAATGCAACATCCTCAGCCCCATTAGCCCCTGGCCCCGAAATCTAGGGATTTTGGTAACCAGCTGCCCCATTAGCATTTACCTGCCCTCTTCTAGTGCCCACAGAGCTGATATCCAAGCCATAGGTATGATGCTAAAGAACGTTTATTAATATATTCACACTGGGAGAGAGGGTATTGGGGCCTAGACATCCAGGGTTGAATAGACAGAGACTCCAGACTCACCAGTCCCTTTTAGTAATGCAATGTAGAGCCATTTGCAGCACAGTTGAATAGGAATTAGCACAAAAATCTTCAGTAGGAGAGACACCAGACTTGCTCTTGAAGTCCTCCACATTCCAGGCAACTCCAGCAGCTTCCCTGGTTCTTCTCCTCTAACAAAATAGCAGAGGCAAAACTTCCCACAGTCAAGTGTTCCCAACCCCCAGGCCTAGCTCGGGGGGAGGCCGGACAGCACCCCAATCTGGACTAATCCATGGCTGGAACCCGACTAGCCTGAGCACATGGCAATTCCCTGGAGTATATATGCCCTGTCCCAGCACGCAACACTGGCTGTCAGAGCCCCAGTAACTAGCTGGTGAACTGCACATACACTTAAAGTGACATTAAACCCTCAGATTTTTTAAACATAAACCAATACTGTAATGTGTGCCTTACTGTAATCCATGGTAGTTTCCCTTCTCTTTGCTGCTCTTCCTTTTAAATCTGTATCTGTTCTAGGGTTGCCACCCGTCCGGGTTTCACCCGGGCAGTACGGGTTTGCAATCATGTGCCCGGGTCTGTGCCCACGTCCCGCATTCTTTTTGGGTAAAATTTGGTGCTTTTGGCCCCATAGACTAATGTGAGCACTTGAGATGTGAAAAAAAACCTTAAAATTGCCTTCAAACACTCATGCTCAAATGTGAATGTGGGCTAAGTCATGATCCCTTCACTTGCTAGTCTGCTAAAAATCACTAAATTCATTGAGGGGAATTTATAAAAACTGGAGCAGACAAAGTCTGGAGGAGTTGCCCATAGCAACCAATCAGCTTCTCTCTTCAGTTTGTTCAGTTAAGATTTGAAGATGAAACAGAAGCTGATTGGTTGCTGTGCACAGTTGCTCCAGATTTTGTCTGCTCCAGTTTTGATAAATTCCCCTCATTGTATTTTGCAGTATATGGGTAGGTAGCTATGGAATATGAGAGTGTTCTCTTACATGTCTTGCAAGCCTGTTTCCTTCATTCTACAACTTACAACACTATACTACACAACATGCTGGAGCTATTCATACATACTGAGGATGTCATTAAGTGAATCAGTGCTGCAGGGCTGCAAATCGAACAAAAATAACTAAATCATTCACACCAATCACAAAGCAATTTCCAGCTGTGTCCCGGATCTATAAGCCCCTTTTAGCTCGAGGCCTTAGGCATTAGTCTCCATAGGTTCTAATGTATGACATTGCTGTTATTTCCGACAGGTAAGGTGGAGGTTAAAAGGAGACTCCAGCTTTAATTCTACTTTCCATTATCGAGAACCTTTAACCTTCTAGATCACTAAATTAATATTTTCCACTGGGTATGGAATACATTTGAGTGCTCTGCAGTCCTGGTAGCCATGTCATTTAGAACCTTTAATGACAAAACTTACAAAGCAGCAGCAGCATTACAGTGTGGTCTATCCTGTTCTGCTTTACATGTAGACTGAGGCCGTCTCCTCTTTGGGTTGCAGTTATTGCTCCAGTCTCCACTCCCATCACAGCGCATGAGACATGATATTGTTTTGGCAGTGCTTACAGCCTTATTAAAGTTGAACTATAGCCAAACAGCTATATAGCCAACTATAGCCAAGTACACAGCAGGTATGTATTTATAGCATTTGTTGTACATGCCACAAGATTTTTTTTCTCTTTCCAAACAGTCCTGAGATTTATAAAGCCCTACCAGGCAGCAGAGCCAGGTTGGTGACCTGACTTTTCTCTATTGCAGCAAGAGCATGACAATGGTATTCTATACGTCTCTCAAGGGTCAATTAACAAACATAACAAACCCTCCAACTCCATCCCCTTTAGATTAATTGACGCAACACTGGTATTGGATTTTACTGGCCACAGCAGCCATTTTATTAAGTACAAAGCCAGATAACAAATCTTAACAAAATAACGGGAATTAAGGTCCTTGAAGTGCATCCCACAACAAACCAACCAGTATCTGCCCACATGGCCCCAAGCCGCACCACACCGCCTCGGGGACTTTGCAGTAGAACAGCAGATACTAAGTGACTAATGACCTGACTCGTTGACCCAGGGATGCCATACCTGAGACGGTTCCCCGCTCTCAAGTAAACACCAACTGCGTACGTTGCTCCTCAATACCCTGCACAGCTGCAGTGACAGTAGTAACAGGAAGTAATCAAATTAGACAATATTAAAAATTAACAAACAAGAAGCAAAGACCACAGACAAAGAGGATGGGAGGGTGGGACGCTGCTTCCACGCTGCTGACTTAGTCTGGATCTGGAACTTTCTCTCCTCAGGGATCCACCTACGCTCCTCCTCTCAGTAACCCGACCAATCAGGTTAAGGCCCCACCTTAACCTCCCGTATTACTAGGGTCAAATTAACCCACGCAGCACCCACTTTTTGCCTCTCCAAACCCATGTCATGCAGGCCTTACACAGACACCTTTGTCTGCTGTTCCAGGCCTTTCTCTACTGATAGGTCACCTGCCTCCTGGTCAACCAGATAGTACACGAAGAGCAGCAGACTGATCAACGTAAATCTCTGTTCTTTGTTTTTATCAAATGCATAGCTGCATTCATTGTGTTTGGCTTTAAAGAGCAATTGTTTTTTTAGT
Source organism: Nanorana parkeri (assembly GCF_000935625.1). Classification (NCBI taxonomy): domain Eukaryota; kingdom Metazoa; phylum Chordata; class Amphibia; order Anura; family Dicroglossidae; genus Nanorana; species Nanorana parkeri. Next base: position 216,802 of record NW_017307891.1, read on the forward strand.
CACTGCAAGTACCTGTGTTAGCCTTCAAATCGATGTATGTGTCCCAATGGAGCCTCTTTGGATCCTTGCTTCAGGCTGTACATGAACAATCAACTTCTCCCAAGCTTAAAGTAAGTCCAGTTTCTTTCTGACAACAAGACACCCGTGTTCTGCTATTCAGCCCCATTCCCCCTCCTACTGACTTGCCATGCCTAGTCCTGCACTGTGTCTCTGTGAGAAGGTGGCCATATTGGTAGAGACAAGGCTTTACTACTTCATATCAGAGCTGCCCCTGATAACTGGTCATCTGATGACTGCAACATAAAAATGTGCAACTGCCAACATTTTATTCTACAGTTTATTGGTTTTGACAAAATATATAATGTTTTGGGGGTTTGAAGTAATTTTCAGGCCTACAATGTGGATTATAACATGTGTGCAAAAAACGAAGACAAAAAAAGGCCTTGGCAGGGAAAGGGTCCTTATGGGGTTAATTTTACTGCATTCATGTGCAGTTGAGGGCCCATAGAAATACATATGTTCATTAAATAATTGCAGTAAAACCACACATGGATTTTGCAGCATTTTTAACACTATGTACAATGTACCATATGACTATCGAAGAGAGATTATTTTTTTCTTCAAGGAAGAACATATAAAACGCAGGCAAGAAGAGCAGCAAATGGCATTGAGAATGCACATTTAATAAATTCAGAGAACATGGAGGATCACAGTCAACAACTTCATCATTTTCCCCTCCTTAGTTCAGAAGTGAAAGGGTTGAAAGCATTATCCATCATATCCTGTCTGCCCCTTCAATTTCATCATCTCATCTCGCCAGTACAATAAAAATAGATGTACGTAAACAACAGGCCTCTCTGTTCTCTTCCTGGCTCATCAAGGACTGACTTTCTAAAGCAGCTTGGTTAATAAGGATGGGATATGACTGTCACTGCACAGGGCAGCCAGGAAACGCAGGCTGCTGTCTCTGTCTGATTGATATATATTGATGTTACACTGAGGTCAGGTCTTGATGAGCTGAAGGGTGGGAAGATACCCAGCTCCAACTGCATCTTCTTTCACCAAGGAAACATTCATCTTCCCTGCTCCACCTAGAGCCTCCAGTCAATGCCAGAGCGAGTAGGGGGGCTACCTCTATAAAAGGCACTATTTTCAGCCCGACTGTTGATTGATGAACTAGCATTAGAGACTGAAGAATGCCATAATCTTTTTACAACATAGTTTTGTATGTATTCCATGGATACATAGAGAGTAAAATGAATATTACGTTGTAACATTAAAGACCAATTCCAACCCCTGAAACCACCCACCCCCCCCCTTCACCCCCACCACCATTTTTTTTTTTTTAAATGTAGTTTTCTGTATAATATATAATGCAAACAACCAGCGCTTAAGTACAAAAAAAGGATACAATCTTGCTTCGGTGAAACTTTGCAATATGGCCTTTCAGGGGAAAGTATTATTATGATGATACATGGTATCCAAGGCTTTGCTGCTTCCTCCAGAGTGGGCATCTTTATAAAACACTATAGGACAAATAGAAAGTGCACCAGATTCGGTATGGAGCCTTCATAAATGTTTATCAACCACTCAACATCCACATGGCGTTTATTAACATAATGGATTTCCAGCAGTTAAATCAAGCTCATGTTGGTATTGTTTTCTGCAGCGGGTAAAAGTGCAAACTGGCCATGTTTCATGTTATACTGTAAATATAATTGTAACGTGAAATATGGTCAGAAAGGTGAACTAAGCCTTTAAGAAAGGTTTATGAAGGTGTCTCATGATGCTGGTGCACTTTATGTTTCTCCTACATTAGCTTTTCTGTTATCTTCAGGTTGGTCATGTGACACACTGGGTCCACTCCTTCGTCATGATGATCTCATAGTTGCCTGCCTCGACCCGGACTTGGACCTGACTACGCTTTTGGATTTCCCTCTGTACCTCGTTCTTGGACTTTGTCCCTGCCAGGGGGTTCCACCCACGGCCCAGCCGTACACCCGTGACAAGAACTTATCCCAATCCAAACGCTGATGAAGAAGCATATTGTTGCCCCTGAAATGTGGTGGCTGTTTTTGTTTGATTGAATTATGAATATTTAAAGTCATCTTTGGACTCTGTCACCCTTCAGTTTTGTGTCCAATCTTCCTATACTCTGAGTCACTTTCAGGTACCCAAGAAGGGTGTTTGAGAACTGCCCTACCACAGCCTTACTTGCAAACATCCTTGCATTTGAACAGTTTGAACAAGCACTGAAATCGCAGTGCCTCTTACATGAGTTTTCAGCATTACAGACAGGGAAGTGATACTTCCTCTTTACCCACAACAACAAAACATTTAATTTTTCTATACAGCCGTGAAGGATTCAGATTAAAATAGCCTTACACCGCCCAGCTTCCTTCACCAACTGGAGCTCTCCGCTTTCTTCTTAATAGAGACGTTTATTGTGAAATGCCGCTAATGTACATATAACACAATAGCCTGCTTAAACCGTTCAATTATACACACAGGGTCTGTGCAGCAGTCATCAGCCATTCTTTCAGAAGCAAGCAAGTAAATTGCACCAGCATCTACCACGGAATGTCTTCTTACAGCGAGAAGAAAAGCTTCCATTTACTGAGAATTTGTCTTTTTTAAGTCGTTTGTGTTAATGATGTGTACTTAAAGATTTTTAACTGTTGTTTGTTTTATATATTTATCATGCGGGGTTGCAAAGATTCTCCTTTCCCGCAGCAAAACACTGATTGTTCTTTCTTTATTTTTTATGAAGTCAATTTGTTTTGCTGTTTATTTTTTTATGCGTTGATGTATGTTAAGAGGCTCGCTATGTTTAGGTATGATACTATGGCTTTTACAGAACGTCATAAATCTGGCGTGATTTGATGTTCATGTATAGCCCCCAAGAACATAAAGTTATATATCTTGCAAAGGGCCAGGTCTTTAGGGATCAACGCTGTTACATTTGTTATGGGGAAAGGCGATATAGAAAGCTTATTTAAAGGAGAACTCTAGGCAAGATAATAAAATACCCACTAAAGATACATAATGTCAGATTACGTACGCTTACGGTCTTACTAAACAGAACTTGTAAGGATAAAAAGACAGAGGTAAGATTCACAGCAATGTGCACCTTAAAGTGTGAGTGGTGTGTGTTTGTGCCCTGTACATTAAGGCAGTCTGTTCACTTTGAATGAGCCCTTAATGAACCTGAACACATGAAAGAAATGCACCTGTACTACAGTTTGGCAATACAGCACATCGCAACACATTCACATCTGTGCTGTAGCTTACATTTAATTTACTGTGCATGTACATTGAAGTACCACTTAAAATGAAAATCGTGCCCTGAAATAGGGACACTCTGTGCAGGAATCTCCCGATCAGCGGGTATGGTGGAAAGACGTAGCCAATGGTGAACTCCCACGGAAAGGTCAGGGCATCAACCCCGAATGCCAGTGGAGTGTGAAACCTGGAGAGAAATCGCACGCACTTCCTGTTCTCCTGAGTGGCCATCAAGTCCATGTATGGTATGCCCCAGCGGCTGGTGATGTCCCGAAAGACCTCCCAATTCAGTTCCCATTCGTGGGGGCGGATTGAATGGCGGCTCAGGTAGTCCGCTAGGACATTCTGCTCCCCGCGCAGATAGGTCGCCTTCAGATTCCAAAGGTGACTCTGGGCCCAAGACAACACTGACTCCACCTCTCTGAGAAGGGTCCTGCTGTGCGTCCCCCCTTGCTTCTGTATGTATGCCACCGCTGATACATTGTCCACCAATAAATGGACAGTCCGGCCGTGCAGAAGGTGGGCAAAGGCCTGAAGAGCCTTGAATGAATCATCCAACCAGCTTACTCAATTCAGAATGACACGTACAAACAATTATCTGGGAATAAATATGTTGAATGTTGCTCCAATCCACATAATATGTTAGTGCAAACCAGGTGTTGATTGCATTTGCATAATTGGAGTTAGGAGGCGTTAATAACCTGCCCAGAGAGAGGTATTAAAACAGCATTGTATGTGGCAGACAATAGACGTCTCACCCCCCACCTCTATTCAAGCTTGGCGTCTCCATTTTTACATGCATGGCCTCTTTCACACCTCTTTTAAACCAGTCCTCCTCCCTGTCTAGGATCTGACTGTCTTCAAAGGAGTGACCTTTTTCTTTTAGATGTAGGTATACGGCCGAATCCTGACCAGAGGGTTTGGTTCTTCTATGCTGAGCCATACGCTGGTGTAGCTGCTGTTTTGTTTCGCCCACATACAATTCTGAGCACACCTCACTGCACTGGACTGCATACACAATGTTGTTCATCTTGTGTTTTGGTGTTGGGTTTTTTGGGTGAACCAGTTGTTGCCTCAGTGTATTGCTTGTTTTAAAGCAGACAGGGATGTGATGTTTTTTTAAAAACCCTTATGAGTTTCTCAGACACCCCAGCTACATATGGGATGACCAAATTCTTCCGTTTCTCATGCTTTTCACCTTCACTGTTTAAATAGTAGCAGGCACGCGCTGTATCACTTTTGCTAGTATCGGAGAGAGGAGGCTGAGCTAGTCGGGGATTCCGGTAAGGATAATTTTTTTTTACTCTTAATGGCAGATGAGGCTGAACCCCCTGGGAAGTGCCGTCCAAGGCAAATGCCTAGTTTGCCTTGCGGTAGATACGCCTCTGGCAATAGAACACATTAAAATGCATGCATAGGCATGGTGGGTGGCCTCCATATAGGGGTAAGGAGTCTACTAGTTTCTGTCTACTTGTACTCCAGTGATGGTTGCATGATGTTTGTCAGGGCGCGTTTCTTGATCATGTAGACCCTGTTCAACAGTAGATCATGTATGCGTAATTGGTGCTTAAATGACCACTTGTAGTCTCTACTAAATGGGTAACAATGTGGGCGCACAGTTGGTAGATTGGGACAGCATTGTCACCCTATAACAGGAAGTTACCATACAGAGATGATCTCCAGGTATTATTTTCTTAAAAGCTGCAAATTTAAATATGTTGAAAAAGACTTTTGAAATGCCATGAACATGTTAAAGTTTCAATGTAATTGTAGTTATTGGGTTCACATAAACTGTAACTTCCCCCTGGTAAACTAAGAATGGTATGATGCCTGCGTGTGCCATCTGCATCAACTGGCAGCTCCAACTGTAAGGGCCCCTTCACACTACCGTAAACCTGTTGGTGCGTACTAATTCATGCTATAGAAATATAGAAGAGTAGCGGCAGATAATGACCAAGTGGTCCATCAGGTCTGCCCTATTTTTGTTTTTTAACATTTGGGTTTTTTGTGTTTGTTTTTTAACCCGTGTGTCCAAGTGTAGACCTGTGTTTGTCTCATTTCATTTTCTGTGTATATGGTTGCCATTTAATTTTCTATGGCAGCCCAATGAACATACATGGAGTAGAGATGAATGAACTGGCTTGGGTTTGGTTCACTTGGACATTCACCAAATCTAGCCAGAAATCCAAGTTCAGTGAATGCCCAAGCGAACTGAACACAGGGCCGCCTGTGTCCTAGCAACCAGTGATGCTGTGCTACCTGCACAACATCACTGGGAGTTAGGATGCAGTTGGGCACACCATAAAAACCAATGACGCTCTGGGGGCCAGCATATTAGCAACCGATAATGCTGCATATCCCAGCAATTAGCATCCTAGCAACCAACCAATGCATGCCACAAAGCATCATCCACCTAACCAACCGCTTAGTGCAGTGATGGCGAACCTTTTTGAACCCGAGTGCCCAAACTGTGACGCAAAATCAATTTATTTATCTCAAAGTGGCAGCGCTGAAACTAAGTTTAGTATTGCAGTTTTGGCGCTCGGGTTTAAGAAATGTTCAACATCACTGCCTTATGGCCTTGTACGGCTCTCACGGGTGACCCGAACGTCCCGGATCGCCTCTGTAGTCGGGCCGGTCACAATCAGGCAGCGGCGGTGACCTCTAAACAGGCAGATTAGACGGCCGCTTGCAGGGGCCTCCCGGGGTCCTAGCGAGGAGGAAGCAGCCGTCTAACAGTTTCTGCAACCTCCCTCTGCTAATCCCTCCACTGGCTTTCGAACACCCAAAGGATAAAATTCAAAATTTTACCAACCCCTTACAAAGCCATCCACAACTCTGCCCCCGGCTATATCACCAAGCTCATCTCAAAATATCACCCTAACAATCCTCTGCGCTACACCCCAGACCTCCTGCTCTCTAGCTCTTTTGTGAACTCCTCCCATGTTTGCCTCCAGGACTTCTGTAGAGTCTATCCCATGCTCTGGAACTCCCTGCCCCAATCTGTCCAGCTATCTCCTACCCTGTCTGCCTTTACACGATCCTTGAAGACTAATTTTTTCAGGGAAGCCTATCACACCTCAACCTAACCACTGAACTATCACTTTCTCAAACAATTCATCCCCACACAGCTACCACCTTTTGTATCACTTGCCTCTTCCTTTTAGATTGTAAGCTCTTACATATAGGGCCCTATTTACCATCTTGTCTTGATTTGTATTGTAACTGTAATGTCTTCCTTATAACTGTATACCTATCTACGTTTTATGTTAACAGCAATTAGCAGGAAAATCACAATAAAAGCTCACATTTATCTTCAGATCAATCAATGTTATTTTTACCGTACTCACCCTTACTTTACATGTAGGTTAGTAATAACACAAGGCTGCCACTGATCTTCCCATAATCCCTTGCAGCATGTATGACATTGAACAATGCCTCCTGAGACTGGTCTTGTTAGCTCACTGCCAGTTTTGATTTAATTCACATCGGTTTTTGGGTCACTAAACATTTGTAACTATAACATAAGATGCCTTGTCATTTTGTATTCTTGGTTTTTTTTTTATTGCTGGTGAGGTTTATAAGGTAACTGGTAAAGTATTTTTTTTCTCATAAGCAGTGAAAGAAGGAACTCCGTGTCCTTCATACATTCCGCCTGTAATATTGGTACCATCAAGCCGCACAGCTGATATTAAATCAAAACAAACAATCTATTAAGTTCACTTATCTCTATTCTCTCCAAAACAACTCTCCTCACATAACATCGGAAGTCTCTAATCACTTTCAGGCTCTTGGAAACTCTTGATCTGCAGTGGATCAGTACTGGATAATAACAGAACAGCTGAGCAATTTACTGAATCATTACATTTCCTGCTACTGCCTGAGAGCGCGATGCCCATAGAAATACTACAGATCTATGAAAATTAAAACTGGATCTGAAAGAAAGAAAGAAATGCGCCTGCCATTATGTTTAGGATTCATACTTTTTGCTCCCTTAAGCTGTCTGTCTTGTGCTGCTTCCTCCTTCCTGGATAACCTTTGGGGTGGTGTACATGGGTAATAGCTGCTTTCTTCCCCATACAAGTCAAAGGAAATGCATACTGTAAGTTGGCTGATGCAACTTAGAAGCAGGTCAGAAGGATGTAATTCATAGGTCAGGAGGAGGTCATCTGCAGGTCAAGATTCGGCATCTGCAGGTCAAGATTCGGTCATCTGCAGGTCAGAATGAAAAGGGAATACTGCTCAAATGTAAGTCTTCAAAGTATTTCCAAAGCTATTTTCAGTTTAAATTCAGCATACATTTATAATCATTTTACTTAAAGTGACATTAAAGTCACCCCCCCCCCCCAAGTGCTGACTGCTATGTCTTCTGTGTCCCATGGAGTCTGTGCACGTGCATGTTGGCGGGCTGTGTGCATTGCCTTACCCTGTGTCTCTCCTCTTCTCCCAGCCGAAGATCTCTACTGCGTATGTGCCTGTCCCATGATCTTGAGAATCTTCAGATCTTTGGACGGGAGCAAGCGGTGGAGACAGAGGTAAGTAATAATCTGTTTTTTTAAATGTTTTTTCATATGTATACTACTTGCTAGCAGTAGGTATATGCAAAAAAAGGAGGGTCAATTATACTTTAAAGTACACGGAAACCCAATAAATAATGTAGGAAACCTTCCATAAGCTTCCACAGCTTAAATTTAGTGTTCAGGCTGGGCTGTTGTCAGCCTGAGCACTGAATTGTTATAGTTCTGCTTTCATTGGGTTTTCCTCAACTAAGATGATTGTTTAATTGTGCCTACTGTTGGGAAGTGTCCCTGACAATAGAACAATACGTTTAAATAATCATGAATATTTATGTCATTGGCCAGGGCAATCCTAAGACGGCATCTCTCTGGGTCCCATGGTGTGGCGGCAAGTGAGCCCATTTTCAGCTAGAACGGCCCAGATTGCTGAGAGCTCTTAACAACCTGTACAGCTCTGGCCGGTGTCAACTCCTGGCAACCAGCGTAGTCAGTAAGCAGGGCGCCAAGAGCGCCACCTCCTAGTAACATGCATTACTAGCACCCCCGTCCCATGCATGCCAAGCACCCTAGCTCACCCCCACCCCCCTGGCCTCAGGCGGGGAAAAGTGCTGGGACACCCCTGTCTCTGGCCATCCACTAGGAGGTTTATTGCCAGTAGTGCACTAGGGGATATAAATATTCGAGATCACCTTGGAGAAGAGGCCTTGTCTCCCGGGCTGTTGTCAGGAAAGGAAACTCTGTGTTGGAGGGCTGTGCCTCCGAGACCTACCTGGAGAGGGCTTTTGCTAGAAGTAAGGCCTGAGTAAGAGGCCTAAATGATTCTGTGCTGCCTGGATTGGAGCACCGGGGGTGGAAACTTTACTGTATAAGAATGTTGAGAGGGTCAGGTACAGACTGCACAGACACTGCAGAGAGTTCAGTTAGCTCAATAAGGGGGTACATGTGCTACCTTGAAACTGCTATACACTCTGAAGGGTACAGAGTACCAATTCTGGCTTTAAGGCCCCTTTTCTGTATTGACTGTAAGTAGAGATTTGAGTCCTTGGCATTTAGTGTGCTCTAATAAACTCCATACGCACCCTGGCTGGCACTCAATTTCTTCCACCCCACAGAGAGCTAGGGATAACGCTATGCAATTTGAAAAGCTAGCTCACTGAGCCACCTGGGGTTCTCCTCATCTGTCCAGGGGTAAGGGGGTGATATCATAAACTAAGATTTAACATGTTATTATGATTTCAAAAGTAATTTAAGTATTTTATTTTAATCTGCAGCTTTCATTAATGTAACTGCTGATCATCCTGCTATGGTAAGTGCCTTGTTCAGGCACTTACTGTTATAAAGATGACAACATGACAACAGACTGTCCCTGGTTCTCTGTTGTGCTCTACAATGTCCCCCTATCGCATGGGGTTCTGATGGAGACTAGTGGCCTTTTCAACACACATTGTACAGACATGGTCCACTGCTGTCTCCATCAGGAAACCTGTTCTGAGAAATGCCACACAGCTAAGATTCACCAAAGGATGACAAAATTTTGAAAGAAAAGGTTAAACCTAAATGATAATCCCTTTTAAAGCTAGTTATGTGGCAGGTCTCACATTTTCAACCTCACCGGGTCAGGTCACAACCCATAAATAAGAGTTTGTCCATGTATTTGGATCTTCTGTGTACCGTTGCCCCAGTGGCCTAACTGCTGCCTGAGCAAAAAGGGTACAGCTCAGGTCTGAAAGCTGCCCATCACAATATAATAGCTTCTAAATTACTTTAACTTCATCAGTAATTAATTAAGCGCTAAGAATGACTCCATTTTTCACCGCTTACTGCTTTTCCTGATTTAATAGACCAAGGAAAACATAACCATTTGTCATAAATACTTCAAGGGTGTTGCTAATTAATTAGAAGGGTTACTTGTTTGTATATAAGGGTCTCACTGAGCGACTGTAATTTATTTTTAATTTGTTATTTCCCAGTTTGGCTTGATCCTCCCAACTTTAAAAGATCAGGTAAAGACTGTTCAGAGTCTTATCTTATTATTAAAAAGACAACCACAAGACAAAGAAGTAAATCATTCAGTGAAATGCCAAAGTTGTAATGGAAACAGTCCACTATGCTAATGCCAGGATATCCACTCAATTAAGCCATGCACCAGTAGAATTTCATTAGAAAAAATTGTTTTCAGAATGTTTGTTGGATTCTCTAACCGTTTACGGGATCAAACCAATAAAGGTTTTTGAACGGTGTGAAAAAAAAATGAAAGGAGCCGAATGGAAATTTGTTATTGAATAAACAAACTTTTAACAGTGAATGTGGTTCTCTTTCAATCAGAAAGTCCTCACATTACATAGTTTTGGTAAATCTAAAAGGAGATTATACAATAATTGTACCATGGAATGAGAAAAGAAAAACACTGCCCCATCCTGGAGTCCAGTTTTGAAGACAGGGAGAAACGTTGTGTGCCCACTAAAGGAGTGTGTCCTCAATCCACACCTTAGACCAGCCTTTCTCAACCAGGGTGCCATGGCACTCTGGGGTGCCTTCTGCCATCCTCTGGGGTGCCTTGAAATTATCACGCAGTGTCATGACTTTAATTAGGGAAGAAATGCTTCTAATGTGAATGGGGAAACTTTGATATAAAAGGGGGGACTCTGTTGTGAAGGGGGGCTTGTGATGTGAAAGGAGGTTGCTCTGATTTAGAGGGGGCCTACTAGTGTGAGAGGGGAAACCCTGATGTAAAATGAGAGGACTCCTGATGTAAAGGGAATTTCTGATGTGAAGGGGGTTCTGATATGAAAGGTAGAACCGCATTTTTGTTGCACTATCCATACCCATACCAGATCCTCATTTGGGATAGCAGTTCTTCCTTAGGCTTCATTCACACGGTTTCTTTCTTCCCTACTCCCCCCAGATCAGAATATTTCTGTGGGGAGTCTGCCCAGGTGGTTGTAGACAGATGTGGTAGCTCAGCCTGCATAAAACAATGACAGGCTGACAGGCTCCCCAGCTTTCCAGGTCTGTTTACATGTAACTGCACATGGACAGTTACAGTTTGCATCCAGGGCTGCTTATCTGTCCCTAAGCGATGGTAATTGATCCATGTGCACACATCACAGTCTGACCAGACAGATAAAAGCTGAAAAATAGGTGGGGGGATGCTTTAAGAATATTTAAAAATGCTTTAGAGATAACCTTTGCTGGCTGATGATACCCATATTATCTACAATCAAGTAAATAACATTTTCTCTGACATCCATAATTATTTAAATTTCATGGACCTCAGTATCATTACAATTCATAACCTAACATAACCCACAACACTTGTGCGGTTGACATAATTTTCTCTCTGTTTCATCCAGCCCCGGCGTCTGCTTCATCAGCAATACTTTGTGTTTCTTCCACATCTGTGTCATGGCATACTTATGTTTATATCGCACATACGTATTTGCATTTTACACCTTCTACAGTTTAACAGTTTTTCAGCTCATCACCGACAATTATTTGTCAGGTACACAAGCTCACCTTAGAGGAAAAAAAAAATTACAGAATGGGAAAAATATACAGTAAAAATACAGTATGGCCTGAAGCCAAAAAATAGGCGGAGGGCTTACAAGTGAAGAGGGGAGACAAGGTATAAAGAGTTAGTTAATTACAGGACGTGTCAATAGGGCAGGTTCACTTACCTAATGGTCAGGAGGGTTTTACTGGCTTTAGTCGGAGATGGTCAGATTAAGAGAGAACCCCCCACAGACTCACCCTGTTATTTGGCGGTTTGGGGTCTTTTGAAGGTGGCCAAAGATAGGTGCTAGTAGTTATTGTTTGGGGACCTGTCTTGGTCCTCAAGTCATGGTGATATATGGTAGTCAAACAGGTAATTTAGATATTGATGTGTCTGCGGTGTGGCACGGCTGGGGGCCTAACAGATGTAATTGTTCTGCAGAGACAGCATTTCTGTTAATAACTTTGGCCTTCAAACGACCTGTAACCTCATGCTTGAATTTACAGTTCTGTTATGTTTAATATTTGTGTATAATAAAAAGGCTGCTATGGCCATTTTAACTCCTACAGGCGTATAGTCTGTTTTTTAACTGTAAAATGAGGTGATGCTGGTGGTCCTTGGCATCAAGGGAATTGAGGACATCTGTTCTACATAAGTCATGCTATCTTATGACTGTTCCACTTTTAGGGGAATTAATCAAAAGTTTATATTTCCCTGTCTTCCTGACCTAACCCCCAACTTCGCCACTTGGTGAGTTACTGATATGCAGCATGTATGCAACTGGTACCGTTGACCTTGTAGCAGCTCACTAAGTGATCTATCTATCTATCTATCTATCTATCTATCTATCTATCTATCTATCTATCTATCGTGGGGTTAAAAAGAGTGATATAGATTTGTAACATCTATATTGCCAATCATATTGCTTCGACTGGTCCATTATTATAAAGGGATAACAGAGTAGAAAAAAGAAATATGCAGAAGACACGAAGGGATGAGCAAGTTTCAGAACTATTAAGAAGTGTCAAGGATTTTCTATCTAATCTATCTATCTATCTATCTATCTATCTATCTATCTATCTATCTATCTATCTATCTATCTATCTATCCACTGTATCTATCTATTTAGTTGCTAAGAGTGATATTGATTAGTATCGTCATATTGTTTCTTCATCCTCTGCATAGTCATGCAGGCTTCCGCTGTGTTCTATTTCCGCATTTCCCTGATAAAGAGACACCACTCAAAAGATAAAGGAACTTCACTCCAATCAGGAGGATATCACACCTCCCAGGATCCAGCTGCTGAAATTGTGCTGGTGGGAGGGGATGAGTGATTGGAGCCTTTGTTGGGAGAAGAGGCTAAACAGGCAAACACCAACTCAGAAGAAAGGAGCTCGGGGGAGAAGTGTGAATGGTACACATTCTCAGCAAGTTTTCATACAGAGTCAGGCTTATGATATACAGTATATTTATGAGATCATGGCCATTGCTGGGTCAAGATCTCCTGACAACCAAAGCAGAGTTTCCAAGGTGCGTCCTCGCTCTAAGTAAGTACATCTGCTAGTAGAGCGGCCAGGCTGGCACAGGGTGCAAATTTCAATTAACATTATTGTAAACCAACAAATGTTTATTCTATCCAAGAAGAAAAGTAGTTTATAACTCATCAAAATTGCCAATTGTATTTTGTGATTTGTCCCTTAAGTGCAAATTTTATTCAGTGATTTGTCGCTTAAGTGCAGATTTTATTCTCAATTTGTCTCTTTTATGAAGGCACTAAAATTATGTTTCTGCTATTAAACACTTTTTTTTTATTTTGTGTTATAAAAAGGAACAAATGCATAATTAAAACATTGCAATACCAATGGTACACTTTACATTTAGGAGTATTCTAGGGAACAAAGGCTACAACAGCAGCTTTCATTCAAAAAATGAATGCAGTGCAAGACTAAGATTTTAAAGTGACAGCTCAGTCTTGCAGATTACACAGGGAGAGCAGCTCTCCCAGTGTAATTAGGGGAGTTCCACTATCAGCTTGACAACTCGATTGTGCACAGTGCAGGAAACAGACAGGGTAATGTGAAGACAGGAGAGGCTTCTGCTTCAGTTGTACCTACCTCTTGGCTATGCTCCCCTGCAACTCTTTTGGAGGCCTCAATAAATACTCAGTTATCCTGGGTATGAGGAAGTATGTGATCTCCTTCCAGGATGTCATATGATTCTTCACATAAAGGTTTGACTCCGAACATGAAGGAGCAATTTAGAAGAGAGGAAGGGGAAGGCATATGGAAGGTGAATAAAAGTGAGTCAGAGGGTGTGCAAGTTCACCCTCCAACCCACCACCTCAGTGTTTTTCTTGTCATCATTATCATTATCCAATCACAGGTTGGGGCAGAACGGTTTGCCAGACAGGTCACCAACCTAGCCATTCTGTCTGGCAGAGGTGTCTTGATGGGCTACACATAAGTGCAAAATATTTTCAGCTGTGTATTTAGTTGTTTTTCTGGAATTCAGCTTCAACCTAATTTCAATATTTATTAAAATTAACCTCTAATGAGACTGCAGGTATATAGAGCAGCCCAGGGGCTGACTGGCAACTTTTAGCCCAGGGGGCAAGTACAACCCAGAGGCCCATGGTGCAGCAACTTGACCCCCCCTCCCGCTTTGATGTTCTGGTAATGCTGTGGCTTGCTGCTACTTCCTGTCCCCCACACGTCCATCAATATAAAAGGGTTATTTTTTTAAAATAGAAGTGCAAGGGAGACAGGAAAGGGCAAGTTTCTGCACTATTATGAAGTGTCAGAGCTTTGAATGTTAGAACGGCCCAGGATTAATTCACAGCTACAGGCTTATTGAGGCTGCTGTAGGTATGTGGCATATGCACACCATGCAGTTCCTCCTCTGCATAAAAGTCCTCCTAGACATGAGTGGGCCCCTCTACAGGAAAAAGCAACATCAAATATGCCTGGAGCCCCCCTTGGTCGAGAAACATGGAAACATTAACAGATTTGGGAGATAAGGATGTAACAGCTGTAGGGATGACACCTCAGCCTAGTCTGCTTGGTGACTAGCTTCTGTAAAAACGAAGAGCATTTTTAACAAACAAATCTAGAAAATTTGATGCCAATTTGATGCCAATCCCTAATTGCCATAAAAGACCCTACAGACGGTGGGCAAGAATTAGGACATGCCAGATCAGTGATGGTCTTGGGCTTGAGGGTATGTGTAAGATCAAAAGAGCTAATAGGGTGAGGTCACCAGGAGTAGGAGATCACAATAAGCATTAGTTAAGAGATTAATCTCCCCTTGGATGTCAAAAGAACTCTATCTATCTATCTGTCTGTCTGTCTGTCTGTCTGTCTGTCTGTCTGTCTGTCTGTCTGTCTATCTATCTATCTATCTATCTATCTATCTATCTATCTATCTATCTATCTATCTATCTATCTATCTTCAGTTTCAGTCTGTTGTCTGGGATGTCTAAAGAGTGTTTCCATGTGTTGTCTGTTGTTACTTAAAGTGGAATTATTATTATACAGGATTTATAAAGCACTTTACAATATAGGGAAGACATTACAATCACAATACAATTCAAGACAAGATGGTAAGGAGGGCCATGCCCGTGAGGGCTTACAATCTAAAATTGAACCAAACCTTGTTTTGTTTTTGTTTTGGATAGAGTAAGGGAGGGTTAAAACCCTTGTTAGCTTTTTTTGCCATTAGTGTCCCATGTTGCGAGATTTCCTAGCCACAACAGGAAGGGTAATCACAACTAGTGCCCCCATTTGAAGATTTCCTATCTTTTCCTGTTTGGATGATTTTCTTTCACTTTCAATGATTACGGTCAATAGGCAAAATAGAGGAGGTGAATCTCCTCAACGGGGACACAGACAGCAATAAAAACCTGACAGGTGTTCTGATCCCTCTGCACTACATCCAAAACTATAACAAAGTTTTGGCTTAATCTGCACATTAAAGTAACATTAAACCCTCAGATGTTTTAACATAAACCAATACTGTAATGTGTGCCTTACTGTAATCCATGGTAGTTTCCCTTCTCTTTGCTGCTCTTCCTTTTAAATCTGTATCTGTTCTCATGCTGGGCAGAACTTCTGTTTTGCAGCAGACTGCCTTGTCTCTGGAATGGCTACATGGTGTCTGTGTGTACGTTTGCAACCTGAGCACTACAGGAAGAGGCACTGAGCTGCAAAGGGAAGTTCTCCCCAAGCATGAGAAGACATGAGGATTTAAAAGGAAGAGCAGCAAAGAGCAGGGAAACTACCATGGATTACAGTAAGGCACACATTACAGTATTGGTTTATGTTAAAAAATCTGAGGGTTTAATGTTACTTTAATGATTCATATCTATCTATCTATCTATCTATCTATCTATCTATCTATCTATCTATCTATCTATCTATCTATCTATCTATCTATCTATCTATCTTCCAATCTAACAATGTATCTATCTATCTATCTATCTATCTATCTATCTATCTATCTATCTATCTATCTATCTATCGTATCTATCTATATATGTATTACTATCAGTCCTACTATCCTCAAACTTTATTTAATAATGAATCCATATCAAACAAATATACATTGCCCAACAAAGTATTTATTTAACGTTTTTGCCCATGCACTTACAGTCATCATGTTTCCGAACGTGCTTCAACTCTCTCAGCTCCACTTCCCTGAACTTCATTTTGAGTACAAAATACACAGCACAGCACAGCAAAATACGTCTATTTATTGACGTGCATCGTGGTAAAAAACAACAAACGTTTCGGGGTCACAAAGGATCCCCTTCATCAGGTAAAACATACATAGGGGTCTATTCACAAAGCTGCCGAGGGCAGCCGAGTGAATGACCGATCAGAAGTGAAGTGAGCCGAACACTGTTCGGCTATTCACTTCAGGCTGGTACGGCTGATTTCAGCCGTATATCTGCTGAAATCAGCCGTACATCGGCTTGCTTCGTGTGGATTCGGATCAGCCGAACATGCTCAGCATGTTCGGCTGACCCGAAGTGCAGAAGGAGTTCGACTCAGCCGATCCAACATCTGGATCGGCTGAGCCGAACCTCCGGCAGGCTTCACACTGCTGTTCGGGCTATTCTGAAAGATCCCGAACAGCAGTGAGAGAATAGCCGAATGCCGCCGAGCGGCATTTGGCTCGGCTGTTCTGCTCGGTCCCTCAGAGGCACCGAGCAGAACAGAAAAAGAGTGAAAAAAGTAGAAAAAAGTAAATAGAAAACGATTGTGCAGAGCTAGCAGTGACAGCTAGCTC